>NC_056739.1:985790715-985865534 GCF_019279795.1 Protopterus annectens | reverse complement strand
TGCTTCATCTGTCCTAGGCATGGGGTAAGCACCTGACTCTGTGTGAACAGTTTTCTGTGGTCCTAACAGAACCTGGTGCTGCCATCTTTCTTTGGTACCGGCACCACTGGGATGTCCAGGGACTGCTGGACTCCTGGATTACTTCCAGTTCCAACATTTCTTGCATCTCCTCCCTCAGAGTCTGCCTGACTCACTCAGGCACCCTGTAAGGAGCCTGCTTGATAGGCCTTTAGGGTCCAGTATCCACATGGTGCTGCACGAGATAGGTGCACCCAGGTTTCCCAGTGAACATGCCCCCAAACTCCTGTAACATTGCTCAGATTTTTCAAACATGGGTAGGGGATAGCTGCTGGAACATTGCTACCCCTTCCACTGAGGTGTCAGTCTGAGCCTCACTGAGGAGATCAGCACCAGGGCCTCCTTATCATAAGGCTTCATCACGTTAACATGGTACAACTTGGACCCCTGACTCCTGCCTAGCAGGTTTACCATGTAGTTAACATCACTGACCTTTCCATACCCCTTTGAAGGGTCCCTCCCAAGCTGTCTGCAGCTTGTGTCTGACAGGAATGAGAGCCATAACCTGCTGTCTCACAGCATACTCTCATTCTCAATCATTCCTGTCATACCAGACCTTTTCCTGTTGTTTGGCTGCTGGCAGGTTCTCATGGGCCAAGCCCATGAGCTCCCTTTGCCTTGTCCTGAGGTTTAGGATATTTGCAACAACAGACTCCTTGTGGGATTCACACTCGCCTCCCACTCATCCTGAATAAAATCTAAAGGCCCCCTCCCCCTATGCCCATACATCTCAAAGGGTGAAAAACCTGTGGATTTCTGGGGTAACCCACTGTATGCAAACAGCAGATGGGGCAAATATTTGTCAGACACTCTCAAACTGGTCTGCAAATGTCCACAGCATGGTCTTTTAGTGGAGAGTTTAATCATTCCACAAGACTATTTGTCTGGGGGGTGGTAGGAGGTGATCTTAAAGTGCTTCACCCCACAGCGCTTCCACAGACAAGCCAGCAGGTCTGACAAAGCTGGCACCTCTGTCAGCATTTCTCTTGGGAAACCTACCTTGCTGAAATTCTCCAACAAAGCATTTGCCACCTTCTCTAGCTCAAGGGAGGACAGAGCCACTGCCTCAGGATATCTAGCAGTATAATCTACTACCACCAGCATAAACTTCTTCCCTGTGGAACTTGGGGTACTCAGAGGCCCCACAATATCCACAGTTACCCTCTGAAACAGCTTCTCAATCACAGAGAAAGGCATCAAATGAACTTTGACCTTATCTCCTGCCTTGCCTACTTTTTGGTACTGCTCAGAGGTTCTGCAGTATCTTGTTACATCCCTTGCAATCCCAGGTCAATAAACGTTCTGCATAACATGTCTCTTGGTATGCTTTATGCCCATATAACCTAGAAAAGGAATTTCCTGAGCTATGACCAGAAGTGCCAAATGGTAGGCTTTACGCACTACCAACTGCTGTATTACCTCACCCTCTAGCCATTCCTCAGGGGTTTACTCTCTATACAGCAACCCTTTGATCCAGTATAAAGACTCCCCTTTTCCTTGAGAATCAGGTGCCTCCCTAGCTATCTCCCTGAAGCCTCTTAGTGTAGGGTTCAAGAGCCGAGCCTGTCTCAGCACTGCCTTTGTGACCCTTCCCAGCTCCCCTTCCACAGAAAGTCTGGTATCCTTCAACAGTGGTGCCTCACTATCAGCCTGGGTACTACCATTCACCTCTGCCCTTACAGTCACTCTCTCCAGGGAACATCAGTACCTACCAAAAGCTGTGGCTCACCTTCAGGCTCACTGCTACAGGGTAGCTCTCTCGCTGAATTAGCCACCTCACTGGCCCTGGCTTCAGGTGTGGGGTCTGTCTGGGTTTCCCCCAGGCTACCAGCCCCACATGCCTGTCTCCAAGCTTGACAGCATGTAACTGCATGAACACAAGGTACTGCATTATCAAAACCATTCCCTATCAGGACATCTCTAGGGATATCCTCAAAATGCACTACTTGCCTGCTTCCTTTTACACCCTCCCAGTCAAGCTAAACCCTGGCCAAAGGCATTTGGAATGGGGTCTCTTCTACAGCTCTGACTAGAGTGAACTGCCCAAAGAAGTACTGCTCCTCTTTAACCATTACAGGCTTCACAATGGTTATGTCAGATGCTCTTTCTCTTAGCAGTGGCCTGTTTTCCATTGACCAAGATAGGGTATAAACTCCAGTGATAGTCTGGTACCCCTGTTGTCTCCAGACAACTTACCATTGGCATACTGTTATTCCCACTTGCTGGCTCCCTCACCTTTTGTTAGCCACCTTGGTTCCATGGATCCCCCACACTTTGTTCCCCACCTTGCTTCCATAAATATATGTATGCTACTAGTTACCTTTAAAACATCTAACCCTTGATCCTGTCTGCATACCTGAACAGCTGCAACGAAGGCTGAAATCATTTCCTCTTTAGTCAGACTGGTATGCACCAGTCCTTTGGCTTCACACACCTTGGCCAACTGGTTCTTTGTCAGCTTGCCAAAATCCTCTGCTGACATCTTTGCCTAGTTTCCCTGACTAAACTAAACTAAACTAACAAAAAATAAATAAAACTGTTGTGAAAATAAAACTCTGTGTGTTTACCTTCTGGCTGCCGAGAGTACACATACCTTCAGTGACAACTGCCTACAGGCTACAGAAGTTCAATTGATATACACACCACTGCACACCAATATGTGACACCCCCTCTCTTGGCCAGTAATCAATGAACCTCCATCCCCACCACTGACACTGGTGAGGGATGTTCACATGGAACAAATATAGATACACACTGTATTTCCAGATGCAGCTGTCTTTACCAAACACTATTTCCCTTAACAGCACACTCCATCCTGGAGCTGGGTTTTCCTCTCCAGGCCACAAATAAGACTCCCCACTAACAACTGTAGAGTTGAGTCCTCAGCCAAGTGTTCCAAGCCAAATCCTCCACCGCCTTCTCTGTGAAACCATTATTCTGTGTCCCTGCTCCAAGTAGCTGACACATGCTCTGAGATTTGATTTTAACACACACACAAAACACACAGCTGCATAAGGCTGACACATATTTACCACCACCACTGCCCCCTCTGCCCAGACTATAAGGTGGATACTCTAAGACTCTTATCAGGATATCCAATTATAACAAGTAAAATTAATATGAATAGAAATGGTAGTGTTTGACCAATACAGCAAGGCTTTCAGGAGTGACTGCAGTGTCACAAAATAAATAGAAGTACTCTCAAAGGTTAAAATATTCTCAAAAAGACCGGCCACAATGAAAAGTTTAAATATATTTAATAAATAATAAAAGAATGTGAAAATACTAAATATCTGTTTAAAATAGACACCAGAGTTTCAATCACAGGAAATATTAAAACTAACAGATGGAAAGGTTCACAGAGATACAGAAAAACAATACTTAACTAATCTCACTATACTTTCCTGACTGATCTAAAGAATTACTGTCCCTTAGTTCTCTTACTAGAGTGAGGCAAGATGAAGTGGGCAAGTGGATCTTGTCAGTTCCAATAACAAAGTGCCGAGAATTCGGTCTCATTTAGTATTAAAACATCATTTCAGTGCTGGATTGCAGAATGACATCACATACATTTGGTCACTTGACTTCTGGTTCCCACACTCCCCCCTTTCCTAGAAACTGAGCCAGAATCTTGCACATGTTACCATACACACAGAGCTTTGCTAAGATGTGTTATAACATCTGGAAGCTATAAAACCATTTCAAAAATGTCCACCCTTCCAGGGTAGCAATTAGTTCACCCCTAAGGAAAATAGTGTAGAATTCCTAGTCCTGGTTTTCACAGACATTTTGTCTCTGGCTGCAGTCAGAGCTGTAGGATACAATCTTTGTGGTCTAAACCAGGTAATTTAATTTCAAACTATTTTTCAACGTTAGCTGGACTGAGATTATCCTCTTCTCTTGCAGTACCCTCTGTTACAATACAATTTGACATGCAGGTGTATTTCTTTTCTGTCCAGCAGGACCCACTGTTGGTACGTTTTTAACACAAGCAGCTTTACAAATATTTTCAACACAAGCACCTGTATAAATCAGTTTGATACACAAATGACATATACTTCTTTACAAAACTCAGCTAGCTGTGCTGGCATATGTTACACATCCACTGCCTTACTTCTCCTGGCATAGCTGGCAATACTTAACATCATTACACTATGCTTCATACTTTAAATTCTTACCTGTTCAGTCAGGTTAGCATTCTTAAAACAAGCTTTATTACAATCTATGGGGAGAACATTTAGCATAGCACAAGTCAGAGATCTAAATTTTCAGACCAACTCATATTACACAATTTAGTAATTACTACAGTAAATGCTACTTGTTGAATATGTTTGCATTTACAATCCACTGACCATTCAGCATCAAGTGGAAGCTAAGAGTCCTTCAGCAGTTCAGGCTAATTATGAACCTAAAAAGGTGCTGGATATAGGGCCACCACAAAGCTGGCCACCTTCCTGGAATTCATGTTCATTTAATGTGTTACACGGTTGGAAAATTTGGTTTCAAAACACTAGTGATCAATGTTTATTTGTACAGCCAACCATTTTTCCCAGGAGGAAAACTACCAGTGCATCACAGATTTTCTCTTTCTACATGTTGATGCAGCCTTGGATTTGACGTGTATAAGTAATAAGCAACAACAATGATAAAGAGGTGGCAGACCTGCAGCCCTCTACATTGTGGTGTGCGTGTGGGGGTGGGGGGGGCAGTCTTTTTTTTTTTTTAGGGGTCAAAAGATTTCCTTGTGATGTTTACTCCTCAACGATGCTTATTGGCTCTATCACAAATAAACTACGTACTTGTCAGGGAGTCTGTTAATTATAATGGGCCCCCTGACCTTGATAATAGTTATCAATGTAAAAGCAACAAAAGTGACTTAAGAAATCGCAGCAAAATTTGTTCAGCAAAAAACACAACCTTTCACACAATTTGTGCTTTTGCAAGTACTTAAGCCTATTTCACATACAGGTGAGATATTTTTTTTAGTCTTTTAGAACATGTCATTTACAGCTCATTAAAATTTCTGTACAATAATTAATACAGAAGTATCACAGAAGTAGAAAAATAGAAAGCTGGACACATTAATTCCTCCTCAGTGGTCTAGATTTTAACACCGTTTTAAGACTGTTCACATCATAAATCAGGACAATCAGCCCAAAACCTGGAAATCCTAGAATATTTTCTTGTGTCTGTGAAGGTCATTAAATCACCTCCTCTTGCATTCATTCTTATTAACATTATAAAACTATGACTTTTTATAAGGCAAAATAAAAACAAAGCTCTGTGCATTTTTTTTAATCTAGGTTCACTGGGTATTACATCATTAAGAAATTCAGTTGACTCATGTCTGTTATAATTGATGAGAAACCAATTCCTGTTTTATATGTTGCTCATCCTAGAATTTCTACGACTCCTATCCAGTTAATTAACAGTCAGTCCTCCTTTAGAGGTCCTTTTCTCCTCCTCTGCTCTGACTGATCACTGTACCCACTCATACTGAATTCATTAACTAATAAATCCATTTGTTCCATACAGTGTTCACCATTACTGGTTCTCCTAGAGACTCTAAGCACCTCTCCACACACTGCATTTGACAATGTATGACTGGGGTGTATGCTAGCTCTATTAAAATATATAACTCATTTCCTTTCTATACATATACTAGTTTCAAGGCTTTTATCCAGACACTGAAGGTGTACATCAAGAAAACAATGTAAAACGGCAATGTGCTGTGAATTGTCTCATTTCATTTTAGGAGTAACTGTTAGTTTGCCCTTTCCCATGAGGTAGTATGACCCAAGAGGTAATTACATTTGATAAGGTATTATCAGGAATGTAGGGGCTTACCCATCCACTTCACCCAAGACGATCATTTTATCAATTACGTTGCAAGAAATTAGATGATCATCAAAATAATAACTGATTACATATTCCATTATCCTTACTCTTCACTTTGTCGCAAAGGTCCCTTCAGCTATGCAGTGTTTTCTTAAACTAACGAGGCCATGACAACCAAATGGGACATGAACTAACAGTGCAGAACTGGTAGATCCAATTGCACAATCACTACGGACTTGTATCTTATATACTTGGCATAGATTTACCAATGAAAACACACACCCAATAGGTGCCGACCATGAAAATAAAACTAGAATTTAGCTAGGTTTGTAAGGGCCCTAGGCCATTAGCCTAGTAATTTCCCATGATCCTATGATCCCAACCCCATACCTCTCAACTGCCCAGATTTTCACAGAATTTTTCTCTCGTATTTTGGTCTGTTCCTCAAAATGTGTAGTTTTCTGGGAACTCATTGAGGACTGACATCACTAAATAATGACAGTTGCAGACTTCATACCCTTCAGAAAATGTATGCAAATACAAATCCTGTTATTCTACTAACTCTCTTAAGTTGGTTCATGGGAGATTACTAAGCTAACAGCTCAAGAGCCCTTAGAAGCCTAACCAGTTTTACTCAGACTTTACCCAATCTTCTATTCCTAGAAGAAATATAAAGGTCAGCAAGCAGCGTTTTGACATTTTTTATAGAATTCCTCTGTCCATAAGGGACATGGACGCCATCCCAGGAGTGAATTTGTGATTTCCCATCCATTGGTCCAAATTACACCCAAAGACGGTCACAGAATGACTCTGCTTCACGTAAATAGGAAGCCTATTCCACAGAAGGGGCAATATGTGTTTGTAAAAGCAGCACTTAAAAATCTGCACACATTTATTGCCTCTGTCCTTCAGTTTTAGGCTTCACCCATATTTTGTGTGCTACGAGGTTGAGAGGTAAGCCAACTACCAATAACACTGAAAATCACTTCAGACCAAAGATCCTGATCATTAATTGAAGACATGCAAATGTACATACTGGGTCTTACTCAAATTAAAAAGAATCCAGTATCGCACACCGTAGGACTGGCTTGAAGTTTTTAACTCCCAGTTTAACTCTGAAATGGCCAAAGTGAGATTTGGTACTCTAATTAACAGAGTCTGCATTAATACAGACTAGTTCTAGTCCAGATGTGTGGTCTGGATTCAAATAACCCTTGGAATCTGATATTTCTTATGCTGCCTGCAATCATTTTTTTCCCTGGGCTTTGATGGACATCTTCAAGAGTATCCATCTTACTTTGCAGTGTGTACCCTCTTGAACTGTCCTGAAATACTTCTGTAAGAAACATGCCTTTTTAAAAAAGCATGTAATCCACCAGCACTGCCTCCCTTCAACAAAAATGGATAACTAAGCACTTGCGACTTGTTGTTTTACCAGACACCTGCATACAAGTAAACCAGTATTATGGGCAGGAAAATAAACATACATACTGCATCCAAGCCTTATTTTGTTGTACTCAACTAATAGAGAAGCCAAATGCAGAGAAAATGGTTCTTTTAAACCATTTTAAGACATGAACAAGAAATATACAAGTGAAAAAACATAACAAAATGGCTTGCCTTAAATATAGAAGTTCAACTGCTCCTGAAAATACAAAAATGCTAAATAAGCTCTAAGCCATGGGCTTTTTTCCACAGATCCTTGTTTCAGCCATATTTGTGAGTGATGCTTTCACAGTCACAGGACTCTCAAGTGCCTAAAACACAACTGTCTGAAACAAACTGTAAAAAAAAGTTTCATAATTGTGACCAAGAAAAAAAAAATTACCTGGCCCCAAGAGACAAACTTAATCTGTTAGTTTAACTCTCAGTCACAATAACCCTTATACAAATTGGAGGCAAAGTCAACCTTATGTTTGCATTTGTTTGCCATTTTATGCATTTTAAACAAATGAATAAGAAACATATTTTATAAGGCAATCAGGCAGTCTCAAGGGTGAAAATGAGCTTTGTTTTCACTCAATAGTCATGGACAATTTAAGATCTAAATTACATGTGGCAAAAAGAATAGAAACTCAACAAGTAGACAAACCTTGCTTTTCTATCATAACAAAAAAGTTTTGTCCAGTCTACAAAAACGACACTCAGAGATGGCTATATTGAGAGACACTGCTTGACATTTGCAGATGGTAGAGTATCTATTAACATGCACATTCAAAGTTCTGATTTCTAATATGCCAATTTCTGTCATAATCCAATAAGCACAGTTGGGTTTACTGTTTGTTTCCACAGCTGTAAGTAATAACGATTAATCATCTCAATAAAGAGAACATGGATGACAACATCTCTGGTGGGCTTAAATATTTATAATCTGTAGGAACAGAGCAAGCCCTACATGTCCACAGGATCTTGCCTCCTAAGAGAAAAAGAAATGGATGAGGAAAGGGCATGGCTTCAGACAAAAGATGGTACTTAGAATGAAAATATAAACCAGTTTCTTTGAGAAGAGCTGACTATCTAGGATATTGTACAAGAATGAGGCACAGAAAATCTCTAGAGGAGTTTGATAAAAACAGCAGTGAGGGGACACCTGTAACCTACACTTTTGAACGGACTGGATATTTTAAGGAGCCTCTGTCTCCTGGCTATAACATACCCACATTTTAGTGCAACAACATGTCAATCACTTTGCAAAGATACCAAGGAAAAAATTAAAACTATTAAACTGCAAGGGCATACAAAGAAATTTCTGGATGCGGATGAGGTGGGCAATAAACCAAGGGAAGTGACGTAAGACACCCTCACAATGCACCAAACACATAGAAGTCATTTTACTCACTGTAATAAAACAGTAAGTTATGCTACTTGTGGTTAAGTTTCCTTTCAAAAAAGGAGATGGATTCAAATGCAAGAGGGCCATGGTGGTACAGTCATTAGCGTTTTCACCTCACAGCAAGAGGTTCTCCAGTTTGATTCTCGGCTAAGGTGCCTATTGTGCAGAACCTGCATGTCCTCCCTGCAGTCCCGTGGGTTCTCTCCGGGTGCTCCGGTTTCCTCCCACATTCCAAAAACATGCAGTAGGTGGATTGGGCACTCTAAATTTGCCATAGGAGTGAGCGTGTGTGTGAGCGAGTGGTAAGTAGGAATTATTATGGCAGGGCTAGCCACCCAGTGGTGTAAACCTTGGCTCGAGATGATTGTCACTATTGAACTGACCCATGTGCAAAACTGGAAAAGGGATTGAGGATAAATGGATGGATTCCCATAGCCAAAAAACATCATTTTGCTTCTGACAATTTTTGTGAGATCAGTTCTTTCACAAATTTACATCCATTTTTTTAAAGAACAAAAGAAAAAAGTGACTGAAAAAATCAAAAGAAAAAACAAAATGATCTTCAAAACTTAAGATGAAATGTGTTTCCTTCGATTCATTTTTTAATGAACTAATTGGACAGTTTTTTCGTCTATTTTTCCAAACCAAGCAGAACAAATGTGCCTCATCTATTACACAATCCACTATAACATTTCTAGCATGATTTGCTGTAATTATGTGCTATTAAATGCAGTTGGAGGCATAATACCTCTCAACTTCTTAGAGTAAGAAATCTGGACAAAGCCTAAAATAATGGGGGGGGGCAAAGACCCAACAATAGGGACAAATTTTAAATATTGTTCTTATAAACTTAAAAAGTTGCTATAACAGATTTTATGTTAGAATGCATTTTCTAAAGGATACATAGTGTGTCATTATTTAATGACTTCAATTGTAAGTGATTTGCCAAAGAACCGTAAATTTCATGAGGTACAGACCAAAATATGAAGCAAAAATCTGGACAGTTGAGAGGTATGATTTTTTACTTTATCTTTAAGGAGTACTCCAGTAAATAATTTAAAAGGAGAGAGAACATGCTGTTTTAGTATTTATGTAATTAAAATGTTACTAACCTATACACTCATTAATAAGCATGCTTATTTTTAAAAAGAAAACAAAACTACATATTTTTGAAATGTAACCATCATTTTAGTGTGCCCTGCCTTTAGGGCAACATTTAAAGAAATTGCATTGGCTTCAGTGCTTGTTGCTTTCTCTAGAAGACAGTTTTAAGTCAATAGCCATGTGCTATGTACATTTTACCCAGCAAATGGGAATCAGCAGCTATACTGGAGAAACTCTACAATTTATAAAACATGAATCACTACATATTATTAATACAAGACAAATTGGTATATTCAGTGAGTTTAAAATGTCAAATTACAATTTTATTAAGACTAGGAGAAATAAGACAGGAGGTTTGGGAGATACGAGTAGGAAGCAGAGAGGAAGTAAGAAAAGCTGAGTAGGTGATAAAAGAGAAAAAGGAAGTTGTACTGAAGGTGAAGTAAATGTAAAAGGCAGTGAGGATAGGTTGGAATTTTACTGGAGGGAAAAACTTGCAGGGGGTAAGTAGAGACAGTAGAAGTGGCAGTAAGGGCAAAAGGATAGAAGACACTACGAAATGCAGCAGGAAATGTACACAGAGAATTTGCTCTGCTTAGGTATACAGGGATCATGTAGGTATGCAAGGACCACCAGAGGTGAGAGAGCAGAATCAAGTATTTTTTAAAGTGCTTTTTTTACAAGTTTTTTAATCTGGATAGGTTGTCGTTGGATGGTGGCAGGAATATAATTCCAGACTTTGGAGACAATTTGAGTACAAGAACAAACCAACAGAGCTGTGTGTTTTAGTTATGGTTAACAGGGAAATAGAGTCCATGGAACATTTTAAAATTGTATGACATTTCAGATAAATTAACTTTAAAAAATATTTTTTATGAAAATGCAACTACGTAGATATTAAATGGTTTTAAGCACAGAGACTAAAATTAAAAGTGGGTTATGTCAGGAATGCTCAATTAGTATGACACTTTTAGGTTGGTAATAAATGCTGTTAAAGAAAAAACTACAAAAAATAAAATAAATGAGGCAAATTTGATTTACAGGGACTTTGCAATGTCTTATGCAGTTGACACTGTTATGTTAGTTAAAACAGTCCAACCACTCTGAAAAGAAAACATAAATCCTTCATGACAGCATTTACCTATACCTTATTTTTAAGCAGACAGAGAAAAGAAAAGATTTAAAGAAGTAAAGAAAATAGGTGGGTATGTATTTTACCAGGTATAGTGAAGTCCTAGGCAATACATTTGGATGGAATGTTCTAATACAAATAGTAAATGATTTTATTGTTGCATAAAAATCAAAGTTACTTCATACATTTGGTAATGTCAGGAAAGCTAGGTTATTTAAGTATTTAGGTTTCCAAGAATGCCTAAAAATTATCTATTAGAAGTTGTTTTTCATGCAGTTTGGGGTTCTCGATTAAACCCTGTTATGACGTACAATGTTATGCAAACTATAGGAGCTGGATTCAATAAATCTAGTAATTTTGGGGAGCTCAGTGTGTATTTTGGGAACTGAATGTTACATTTTCTACTCACAGCATATTTTGTGTAAGTGTAAAATATGAGCAATTTCAGATTAATACAATCCAAGAAGTATAAGACATGAACAAATGGAAGCTATTGAATATATGAATAAAATAAAAGAATGGAAAAAATCACATAATGGAAGTGAATCATGTATGAAAGATTAGAATACAAGTACTTTTTCAAAAAATCTTTCATAAAATAAATGTTTTGCTGCATTTTAATTTGTAAACCAATAACCGTCTTACTTGCGCATGTCCTTTCTGTTTGTGTTATAATTCTCTGCAGTGAAAACTAAGTTAATGGTGAGTACTACTATTGTTCATGTTGGACGGCACAGTGGTGCAGCGGTAGCATTGTCGCCTCACAGCAAGAGGTTCTCTCGGTTGATTCTCGGCTGGGGTGCCTTCTGTGTGGAGTCTGCATGTCCTCCCCTGCATTAGTGTGGGTTTCCTTGAGGTGCTCCGGTTTCCTCCATGTTACAAAGACATGCGTCTGGAATGTTTCTCCCTGGGTCTCCACTGAAAATTGGCTTTGATCCAAGTTGGACTTTCCCAGTAAACAAATGTTAAATAAATAAATGTTACGTCTACCATCTGTCAGACTGTAAGCAGTCACTCTGTTTTTGTGAGCCCATTGGATATTACTTTCTGACCTGATGATTCTGGAGCTGTTATCTCTGCCTGATAAACTTTGCAGGTGCTGATTAACACCTAGGTAGCAAATATTAAAACTATGTGCATATGGTCACATAGCACTGCAGTAGATATGCCAGCCAAAGAAGACTGTTCTGCATATCACACCTAACGGAGCTCACAAGTAAATAAGAGGTCAGTACAAATCATAACATTTCCATCAATAACTCACCAAGGCAGAATCATGAAGCCCACCTTTCATGTGCACATATTAATACACTAGTGCACTAGTGTTCATCATGTAGAGTCTGCCCTCTGCAACAGCAAACAACTACAGATTGCTTAAAGACCCGGCAAAGTCGGTCACAGCTCCCTTACACAGGCATTATAATCGCAGTTAAGTCTGGTGAATACAGCCAGTCCACTTGAATGAACTACATTGAAGCACCGCACTCTTATTTCACATGTCCACTGCAACACAGCACACAAACATTTCATCACAAAGGAAGACAAACACCAAGTACCTGGTCAGTAAACACTTCTTAAGAGCAGATATTTAAAAAAAATGAAATCAATGGTGTGAAAGGTTTTCAACCAACATATTAAAAGCATATAGTTTAAACATTATTTCCTATGTTTCCATTCTGCACACTTGGATCAGACATTACTACTGGAGCCTATTGATCCCATCATCATGTTTGTCTGCCTTGAGGCCTGGGCTGCCTATGTGCAATGTACTATATACTGTAATACTTACAACACAGGACATTATTCTTTCACTAATCTCTATAATGTACTACAGTGCACATATTTTTGTTTGTTCAGTCTTGCTGCTGACCTAGTCAGTACTCTCTTTAAATACTCTGCAGATCACCTTGGTTTACTTCAGAAATGATGCACGCCTTCCTTAATGAGATTAACCAATTGTCAGTTTTGCACTAATATCAATAGTGGAAAAGAATCTGTCGGGTAACGTTCCACTCAGCACAAGGATCACAGTGATATTTTCACATTTTTTATTACTTTTTGAGATAGTATGAAGTATCTAGCAATCCTAAAGTTCATGATAATGTCTGTCATAGATCTGCAACAACAAAATAATTTACAGCAGACATGCTGCCACATGTACAGATCACTAGGGCTTTTTTCCAACTGCTGTGCACCAAAACATTCTCATCCTTAACATTGAAATAAGGGATACAGGTCTTCCCATTTGTTGGCCTAAATAAGATTACTTCCTTCCCATTCTTGACCTAGTTAAAGCCTCATCTGCGAGACAGCCACATACTGCTTCTATCACATGACTTCCCAGACATAAGAAAAAGGTTTAATGAGAAGTAGTAGCATGTGAAATTTGCAGAAATTATTACACCTTCTAATTCAAGATATATATTTACAGGAAGTGTTAAGATTCAAGCCTGCAGGCGTTGAAAAGCATTGCTGAAATCAGCACATCTTTCAAGGATTTTTTTGTTTTCCAAAAGTAAATTACAGTAAATCACAATACAAACAATCATGAGAATTGTCATATATAAAGTAACATTTGTTTCATCATGCAATTAGGTCATCTTTTTACTAAGTCACATAGAATAAAACACATTTACTATGTATCTTCAAATTTTAACAGGAAAAATATATAGAATTATCCTAACTGCAGGTGTAATAAACTCTAACACACTATAAACAATATTTACAGCAGGTGCAACAGCAGATAAAGAGCAGAAGCATGAGAGACATGTCTCTGTATTTGATTCATCCATCTTTCAAGGATTTTTAAAGATTCTCCATTGAGATTAAGCAGTACTTCCTGTCTTCACATGTGCTGTATTAACTAAAGAAGTCAGTAGGTGGCAGTATGACATTTGTGTATGGCAGGATTACCACTGGCAGTTTGTTGTACATAAAGATATAGGGAATCCCATAAAAACTGCATGAGATTAAACTGCTTTTAAGCATACATAAACTGATACCCACCCCTAAATGTAAAGCTTTCTGGAGGGAGGCTCTGCTGACAGAAGAACACCATTTGGTTATGACAAGGTTAAACACATTCAATATAGATTTCACTTTTTCAAGTCTCTCACCCACACATACACACACACTTACTGGTAGGCTGCATAGCACAGCTGTGACAGGCAGGCAGATGTCATAGAAATGTAAAACACATCCAGAACTACAGCTTAAAATATCACATTCTCACAAACAGTGAATGAACGTCTTACCTCACAGGATTTAGCTCTCATAGGCTATACCCAAGTTGATGCTGCACATTATCCATGTTAGTATTTCACTGTTAATTAATTCTGGGTCTAAACTTGCATTTATACAGGCAGTCATTCCCTCTTATTACTAGCAAACTTGCACTGGAATACCAAACAATATAGTTCAACATCATTGCATTTTCACTTCCAACAATGATATAGTATAAAACAAACCTCTTTTCCAAGCCATTCCTTATGGCCTGCAATAGAAGGCAATTGTATATCTGTGAAAAAACAGAGTGGAAGACATCAAGAGGCATGGCTTATGAAAAAAAGTTTCCCTCACTTGCCAGAGGCAGAGACCTGCACAAAACACAGATGCTGGTCACTGACCTTTGGGAGAAACAAACAATCCCTTACAAGTTTTAAACTATGCTAACCAACACACAAAGAATCAAATATCAATCTCTAATGAGCAAATGTATATCTCAAACTACAGCAAAACTGCTGCCATTTAAAAGTATGCCAAGCAACACATTGATGTGGAGTTCTCCAAGGACAGCAAATAATTAGGTACTTGTATGCCCAAGAAATGAACAGCCACATAGGTGAGAGTTAAGTCTTACAAAGATATAGCAGTACCCAGAAATAAAGGCAAGCACTGCATCAAAGAAAAGCAATACCCAGAAATACAGGCAAACACTGCATCATCAAAAGAAAGCAATACCCAGAAATAGAGGCAAACACTGCATCATCAGAGAAGGAAAGCAGTGCCCAGAAATACAGGCAAACACTGCATCAAAGAAAAGCAATACCCAGAAATACAGGCAAACACTGCATCATCAGAGAAGGAAAGCAGTGCCCAGAAATAAAGGCAAGCACTGCATCATCAGAGAAGGAAAGCAGTACCCAGAAATAAAGGCAAGCACTGCATCATCAGAGAAGGAAAACAGTGCCCAGAAATAAAGGCAAGCACTGCATCATCAGAGAAGGAAAGCAGTACCCAGAAATACAGGCAAGCAGTGCATCATCAGAGAAGGAAAACAGTGCCCAGAAATAAAGGCAAGCACTGCATCATCAGAGAAGGAAAGCAGTACCCAGAAATAAAGGCAAGCACTGCATCATCAGAGAAGGAAAGCGGTACCCAGAAATAAAGGCAAGCACTGCATCATCAGAGAAGGAAAACAGTGCCCAGAAATAAAGGCAAGCACTGCATCATCAGAGAAGGAAAGCAGTACCCAGAAATACAGGCAAGCAGTGCATCATCAGAGAAGGAAAGCAGTACCCAGAAATAAAGGCAAGCACTGCATCATCAGAGAAGGAAAGCAGTACCCAGAAATAAAGGCAAGCACTGCATCATCAGAGAAGGAAAGCAGTACCCAGAAATACAGGCAAGCACTGCATGTTCTTGTTGATAATTTCCATGACAATTCTTTCCATGGCTTTGCAAATAAGACTAGTCAGACAATCTGCAGTTACCAGATCTGTTAAAGGTCCTCCCTTATCAAGGAGGATGACCATTATGCTACATGAATGGGGGACTGCAAAGTCTATTTTAAGTTAATGATGCTAGAGGTCCTGATAAGGCATACTTTAGACTATTCAAGAGGGATAAATTAATATACTGCTGGAAAAATGACACCTCCCATTTTTTTCAAGAAACCACCTAAAAAATCTGGAATCATTTTTGCTCTCTCCCATCAGCTGACAACTAGCTGCTTCTGGTGCCTGTCTTTAGTCCCAGGATCCCCTAATCAAACTTCTCCTCCAGTCCTAGCACAGCATTCAGATTTGAAGAGGAGCCCAAAGCTTTCAAGTGCAGTACCATACTGCTGCCAAGAAGAAAATTTGTTTAAACCCTCTCTCATGCACAGTGACATCCAGTGATCAACTGCAGAACTTTGCAGACTACTAATGCACTTTCAGATATATGTTTTGGTGGGTGCAGTGTACCATCACAGCAGAGTGCTGGAAAAATATATTTTATGTAAACTGGAATCCTAGACCAGACACTCATTCATCACAACTTTTGCTCTTGCATTCACTACTCACAAAACTGTCACTTTGGCTCTGAAGAATGAAATGGAATATTGAAAAGAGTAGTGTATCAACACAAAGCACATACTCTTTTGGTGCAGGAAGACCAGAAGGCTGTGTGTTCTATTCCCACTCTGAGTGATTGGATTGCTTAAACTGCTGTGCAGAGTTAGCGGGGTGCTGCACTCCTGAGTAGTCATACTTTGGATAAAACATTAGACAGAGGCCTCCTTAAATGAGTAGTAGCTCATGTAAAAGATCTCACACCACCCAAAATCAACAAAGAGTAGGTGAATTTCCCCTAGTAGTTTAAATACCAACTCAGGTCTCTCCTGAAGAGGCTACTAGTGGGACTAACCCAGTTCGGGAATAAAAAAAAAAATATATATATATATATATATATATATATATATATATATATATATACGCAAAATCTTTTAACTTTATGTAACTGCACTAAATTACAAAAGAATCACAGCAAATTACTGGGGAGAAACTAGTCTTAATTAAAAAGGATGCAACTCCCAGATTTTCAGTTTCTGAAGATGGAACACCAGTTTTTAAATAACTGATTAATCAACATCCCTGAGCACAGCAACCATAAGATTATCAGTAAAGCAAATATGTAAAACAAAGAAGCAGCCACAGAAAACTATTAGCAATTACAATGGAAACGGGTCTGAAGCCAGTAGTAAAAATGGTCCTCTACAAATGCACAAGAACGGTATGAGCTAAAAGATTACTCAGTTTACCAAATGCATTTTAGTGAGCCATATTTTGTAGAAAATGTTTCAAGTAAATGAACCTACATGGTAGTTTAGTGCGAATGATTAAGGCAACCAACTTCTAACAAGCTTAATTCCATAGTTTTTGATTTTGATTGGATTCCTTCCGTCTCCATTTGCCTGGCTTGCTATGCAACTTTGGACCAGACAGTGCTCCAGGTCACTCATGACAAGAAGCACTTTTGGCTGTGGAAATATTCAATTAACAAATCTAAGAAATAAATCAAATATATATATATATATATATATTTTTTTTTTTTAAAGAAAAACACTTTAATTGAATTATCACTTGAGATAGGCAAACTTACATTTATAAAAGTAAACAAACTATACTAACAAGTTTACACTTGCATTTTGCATCACATATATTCTTCAATCCAACATTACATAAAATTATTAAATTCCTACCTACTCTTAACCTCATTTCTCCTCTAAAACTTTTTCTGCACATACTGTTCTACAATTTCCATGTTTTTCTATGCTACTTCTTCCTATCCCTTTCTAAAGATCATACAGTTCTTTTCTCCGTTACAATATTCATTACTTCAGGCTGGTTTAGGCTTTGATTTCCAGTTTCTAATAATTTAGAAAGAATTAAAATTAGCAAGGCCTTACTATATCTAGGCAATTCAGATCCTGTATCGCAGCTCAAAAAATCATTTCCTTAGTTACACTCATTTGCTCACCCAGTATTCCCTACAGTCTGCCAACTCATACACTTCAAAACATATGCTCTCAGCAACTTCTTTCCTGCTCATCACACCTGCAGCATTTGCCATCTTCTCAAGGAAAAATACTTTGGAGTCAACTTGGGGCATAAAAGTACCTCTGCAAACACTTCCAAGCAAAAATTCTAAATCTTCTAGACTCTGTTGCATATTTGGAAGCCATACACATGCTGTCCAATTGTTTCTATGTGAATTGCTTATTGCTTATTAATCTCTCTTCCCAATCTTATCTGACTGCCTCTGACTGATTCCTTTAGTCATCATGCATCATTTTATATGCCCTACTAATTATCCACTTAACAGCAGCTTCTGTTCTAGATTCAGCTAAAAACTCAGTGAATGCAGGTCTTTCACTTAGGATTCCCTGTCCCTTTCTCTTTGCCTGTATCAGATACAAATGCCCGATAGGAAAGCAGTCTAAATGTCTCATTGGCCTCTTCCCATTCTACAATTGTTCCCTCTCTAAATATTTGCTCCTGATACATTGGTTCCTTTGCTAGTTTCCACCAGAAAATTTCAGCCCCCTCTTTCCTATTCTTTGTACCCCTGATTGCAGTAATTCCTATCGACAGGATCTCCTTTCTCCATCCCTGTGTTGGCTTAGTTCTTAGAATAGTTTTTGCTACTTTATGAATATAAATGTATGACTGTTATTTTCCTTAAGGATCTGCATCCAAAATCCCACATTCTCCTTATTTCTTGAATTTCCCCTCTGCATCATCATCCCTTTCCACTTTGAACTGTAGTCTTCTGCTTGTGTTTTGTACAAGAGCCTTAATGGTGTAGCTCTAAAATATCTGTTCAAATAAGGTTATCCTAAACCACCTTGTTCTACAGGAAGGATAAACTTACCCCACTTGACTCTTGCCCTCTTCCCCTCCCCACATAAAATCCTTCAACCCGTTATTAATTACTATCCACAACCTCTCCTCTGATTGATAAAATATGTCTGTGTTGTAAGGTGCTAAAAACATTTTTACTGCTTGTATCTTCCTATCCATATCCACAGGCAAGAGCTTCCAGTTTTCACTTTCTGTATTATCTTTTGTTCTTCCCACATATCCTTAGCTGTCATAACAGAATCATTTTTTAATTCAATAAATACTTAATTGAATATTGGTGAACAAATTCTCATGTGGGTACATAGTTTGCAGCTATAGCCTTTGCTTTATCTTCATTAATTGTATATCCCAAGAAAACCTGGAACCGTCTCAGAATGCTCCACAACACTGAAGTGTCCTTTTCTAGTTTTACCAGGTACAAAATATCAGCTACAGATAATGCCAACTTTTTTCGATTACCATACCAATTATATCCTTGAATTTCTGAGTCCTTTATGTTCTTTGACAACAATTCTACGCATAAACACAAACTATAAAGGGGAAAAAGGACACCCCTGTCTGGTTGTTCTGTTTAATTTATTAGAGAGAAACCCTCCCACACCGATTTTTGCCTCCAATCCCTCATATATCCTCTTAACTAACCTCATTATTGTATCAGAGAATGAAAACACTTCAGTTTCCCTACTCAAAATCCCAGTTCACTCTCAAATGTTTTACCTGCATCATAACCCAACAGCAGCAGCAATATCATACATTCTGCTTTTCTCTGGATCATTGTTCTAATGTCAAATGTTTGCCTTCCCTGCACAAAATCACACTGATCCATATCAGTTTTGTCAACACCGTTTCCATTCCTTTAGCCATTACAGACAAACACTTTTATAATCATAGTTTAAAATGGAAATGGGCCTTTGTGAAGCTGCATCTGATAGGGCTTTACCATCTTTAGGCATTACAGCCAACACAGCTTTTCCAGAATGTTGGTGCCTCCCCTCCTACTAAAATACTATTAAACAAGACCTTTCATATCTTTATTACTTTCTTCCCGCCCAGCTTCCAAACGTTGACCAGAATAACATCTATTCCTGCTGACTGGTGTAACATCACCATTTCCATCTCATCTCTTCCTATCTTAACTGTTAATTGTTGAGCTTCATCTGCCTCTAACCTTGGCATTTAAGTCTTCCTTAAATATTTCAGTTTGTGCGTTTTCCTGACTTCCACATTTTTCTGCATTATACACATTTTTATAAAACTTTCAAACTCTCTTCAATACCTCTACAGGAGCTCTGGTTATTTTTCTTGCTATTGGCTAAGTTTGGCAACAATGCTTTCTACTTTCTGTTGCCTATGTCATTGTGCTAAAAGTTTGTGTGTTCTTCAGTTAAAAACAGTTGTTTAACACAAGTTTTTTTCTAAACTCATGCATGTTATCCAAGTAGTCCCTTATTTTTTCTTTAGCACTCTGCAGTTGTAGCTCCTCTTGCTCTATGAGATTCTCCTTATTCTGCAATAATTTAACCTTTGTCAGCCCCTCTAAACAATTTTTGTTGCTTCTTAACCATTTTCTTTTAGTTCTACCCAGTTTTTAAACTCCACTTTCATTTTACCCCACTCACTACCTATAACCTCTGGAGTACTTTCCATCTTCCCCAATAACTCCTGAATAGTTTCCATTACCCATTCCTTAAATTCATCTCTTTTCAACAGGGAGGTTGGGAAGCAACAGTGTCTCATTTTACTTCATTACCCTGCATTTTTATATTGGTAATTATGATCTTAAATAGTTATTGGAAGTGTGTCAAAGTTCAATTAAATGCACATAATCATGTGAAATTTCTGTCTAGTCCAATTATTGTACCTTAGGGAATATTATGCAAATTCTTTCAGAGCTCCTACTTCTGAAAACATGTCTTCATTACAAAATATTTTCATAAATTTCTTCAGATTATCTACCCTGTTTTGTTATATTTTATCTTCTAAACTCCCCAGATCCATCTTCATTGTTGCAAATCAAATTTCAGGCCCCACCTATAAATAATATTCCCTGCTGAAAGCAGATTATTTCTCTCAAAATATTCTTAAGCTCTGTAATAGCAAAAACTGAAAATCCAACAAAGTGAGAACCAAACCGACACAAAGCCAGCAATCCCAGTATAAATTTTATTCAAAAATGTTAAGCACTTTTGTTTTGTTTTCAGAACTTCTTCAGTTTTAGGTAGAGTATAAACACATGCCAGTGTAATCCCCATCCCTTGCCAGTAGCCCCCTACTACCACAAATCTACCATTATCTTTTTTCCCCTCTTCTGTCACTATTGGGGCTCCTCTAGCAATTAATACATGTGCCCCCCTTTTCCTTTCTCCCTGATATCCTGCTGAATATACATCCTAAAATCCTTTCTTTATCAAATTCACATGTTCAGTTATTTCTAAAAGCGTCTTCTGTAGCATTGCTATTTACACTCCACTTCTTAATTAAATATTCTTAGCTTTATGTCTATACCCATGGGACGACTCATATTACAGATATCAATGTTAACACTTTCCAGGTAAAGTCATTATTCACACCTGTTATAGCAGACCACTTTAAATATCCATTTCTAGCTTTTGTGATACATGCACAAATCAAACAATTCTTGTCTAAATTTTTAGTGGTTACAGTGGTTGAGACTGACAGGAAGAATACTGGCCATAAGACAACATATTTGTGTTAATAAGCAGTCTGTAGACTTGAGCAAGCAAATCTTAAGGATTACCAACAATCATCTTCTATCTTTGACAAATAATTTCGGGCAGTACTCTTGTGGTTTATGGGTTATCAGTAAAGTAGTAAAAAGACTTGTCCAAATATGGGAGTGTATACATTTTGCAGGAAAAGAAAAATGAAATAAGTTTTACTAATATTCAATTATAAACAGCTTTTATGCTGAAGCAAAGGAAAACTAGGTGCGGCTGAAAATACTAACTTCTGAATAATTAAATTTAGAAAGCAGTTTGGTTTGAACCATAAGTGTAGGTATATGCAAATCATGGCATTTTACGTAAGGAGAGGCTTGTAGTGACAGTTGTCAGAATGCCATTAGTGCTTCACTCATGAGCTCTGGTAGTGCTCTGGTGATAAAACACAATTCAGAGGCACAAAAGATCACAATGAGCAAAGCGTTCATTAACTCATTTGCATGCCTTAGAATAAAACACTAGCATTGCATGGGTTGATGGAAGGAGTAACTTTGCACAAGTGTCCACAAGCAGATGCAAATGTACAGTTAGACATCAAGACAGCTGAATCATGCACAGCTTAGTAGTAGTACTTATCTCCTGCCATAGATAGCAACATCTGTACACCATAAACCATGGCATACATTTATTTTGCTTCAGTCCAGCAATAGTGCAGTGGAGATCATGTTTAAATTGCTCTGCCATGATATTTCAATCAAGTGTTATCACTTTGGGCCAATAATATGGTTAAATTTACATTAGCCATACCCCTGGACTGCTGTATTTGCAGGTGGTTATATCAAACAAGACTGTTGCAGCACCAAGTGTACATTACATGTTTATAACACTATTAGCTCTAGACATAGATGCAGTTGGACGGGGACAGATGGTACCTCACAATTCAACTGTAATTCGTTCCAGAACGGCAGCTGAATCGCGAAACTGTCAAATTGCGAGACGCCATTTCCCATACAAATCTTTGGAAAATGGTTTAATTCATTCCTGGCCCAAACAAAATTAAAAAAAAATACACTAAAAATGTTGTTTTTAAAAAAATGTAGCTCACTATGATTTGAAGCATAGAACATCTCTTAAATGGAGGAGTGGATGTGGAGGAATGAAGGAGTACTGCATTCCAAAAACTATGGCTCACATGTCACAAATTTAATTGAGGTTAAATCCATCTAAGAATGCAGGCTAACATGTTTCTTGTTGAGCTAAAATGCATTCTCATTACATCATTGTGCGACAGTTATGAAATGAACATCTGTTGCCTCCAGTTATGATTAATGTTTTATTTAGTTCACTTTAGTATGAAATAAATTGTAACAACAAACTGAAAATAAACATGTCACCCACCAAGGGATAAATGCATGTCCGTAGCTAAGAAAATGCAAAGTAACTATAATAAATATAAATGCACTTTCTTGGCATTATAGTTACTTTGCACTTTCTTGGCTGCTCCTGAGCATTTATATTTATTAAAATTATAACAGTTTTTTGGCAGGTGTAGGTGAAAAAATTTGTCTAGGGTGACTTGTCTCTCTTCTTTTTCAGGATGGTCTTGAAGTGATGCATGCTTGTGTTATTAAACAAGTCTGTCATCCTGTTGACATCACCTGTGTTGGGATGCCACTCCAAGACTGTACCTGCATCTTCTTCAGTTGGATACAAGTTCTTTAATGCAAACTCTTAGCATAGGTCCTTTTCCCCCATCTTTTTCTTTGAACTGCTCATTGCAAAGTGCTTTAAGTTCCTCCATTGTGAGCTTGTCGTCATGGTCTTGTAGCAGTTCCTCCATATCCGCCTTATCCACCTCCCCTATGTGTTCTGCTGTGAAAATGTTGTCTTCAGCAGTTTCATCCACAGTTTCATCCTGGGAAAAGGAAGGAACCAGTTTCCTCCAGGCTGCATGAAGGGCTTTCTGCGACACTCCATCCCAGGCATCTTTGATGAATGATATGGCATAAGGAATGTTGAACTCAGTCTTCCAGAATTCCTTCAGTGTTTTATCTGAAGAATGGGTCACAAAGAGCCTTGCTTTTGTGCAGAATGTCTTGAAGCAGGCACTGATTGCTGATCCATAGGCTGAATGAGAGAAGTTGTGTTGGGAGGCAAGAAATGAACCTTGATGAAATCATAGTCTATCTGAAGAATTTCCTCCAACTCTCATGGGTGGGCAGAGGTGTTGTTCAGAAGCAGAAGAGCTTTCATTGGCAAATAGTTCTCTGTCAGGTACTTCTTGGCACTTGGAACAAACTCCTAGAAAATCCAGTCCTTGCAAACTGACTGGTCTACCAAGCTTTGGTGTTTGATTTCCACATTACAGGTAGTTTTGATTTTATAATCTTTTTTCCAAAGCATCTTGGGTTTTCTGAGTGACACACCAGTAGAGGCTTCATCTTGAAGTCTCCACTGGTGTTTGTTGCCAGGAGGAGTATGAACCTATCTTTTAAGGGCTTGTGACCTGGAATCCTAGCTTCCTCTTGAGTTATGCAAGTCCTACTCGGTAATCTCTTCCAGAAAAGCCCTGTTTCATCGCAATTAGAAATCTGTTCTGGCAGATAGAGAGAAGACTATCAATTCTTCAAATTCCTTGACAACTTTCTGTGCACTTTCTTTGTCAGTATTAGCTGCCTCTCCTTGTCTCAGGACACTACGGATGCCACTTTTTAAAATCTTTGGAACCATCCCATACTTGCTTTAAATTCCTCTGTTTGCTTAAAGCTACTTCCTGGAGGGTTTTTTTGTAGATCTGCAAAGATGAGCTTAGCTTTCTCACAGATCATGGTCTGAGTTATTGGATCTACCTTCATCTGCCGCTCCTGGATCCAAACAAGAAACATCTTCTCCATATCTTCATGAATTGCTTTTCTATGTTTTTCCAAAACCTCTGTTGCTCCTTTTGACACCTTAGCATCCATGATGTCTCTATTTTTCCAAAATAGGGAGACTGTAGACCTAGGCAGACTGTAGACCTAGGCACACCATACTGTTATGTTATTAGTCCTATTTTACCTCCTCTCTCAGTTTTAGCTAGGATTTCTTGGCACACCATACTGTTATGTTATTAGTCCTATTTTACCTCCTCTCTCAATTTTAGCTATGATTTCTTTCTCCTTTTCAATGCTCAGTCACTTATTTTTCCTGCCAGTATCACACTTTCTTTGGCCCCATTTCTTCACAACACTTAAAACAAGTGCACTACATAAACAAAATAACAGCAACACAACCAATGAACAACTTTTCAGCCTCCTTTCCAGGTCAAATTGCGGGACGTCAGGGCTGCCAAAAGTGCAGTCGAGTTGCGAGGTCAAATTGCGAGGTATCACCTATTAGTAGTAAAACTTTGTATGTTCTTTTAA
This sequence comes from Protopterus annectens, assembly GCF_019279795.1. Taxonomy (NCBI): domain Eukaryota; kingdom Metazoa; phylum Chordata; order Ceratodontiformes; family Protopteridae; genus Protopterus; species Protopterus annectens. The sequence goes on along the minus strand of NC_056739.1, from coordinate 985,840,839 downwards.
ACTTTCACACATGTACTTCCTGGAGTACGGAGAGTACATGCCAATACTGGAAGAGAACGCATTTTCCGTAGCATGAGAGTCAATCGTAACAGCACCACTCATCCCAAAAAAAAAAAAATGCTGAAACAAATCAGCTATTGCACTAGGGGCTAGTAGGGGAATGCTGCTAGCTGGCAAAGAACAGTGGCAGAAAGTAATCAGCTTAATTTCTGATTGCTGTCCAAGCTTCTCAGAGTGTGTCATATTTTTGCTTTGCCCTTCAAATCTTTTTCTTGATTTGCTGTTAAATCACTGGAGGATTATAGGTCAGTCAATAACTCCAGACAGAGTTGTATACTTATTGTTTATAAAACAAATATTAGTTAAAAGATTAATGGACTCTGCATCAAGTGCAAAAGAGCAATATTTAAAAAGTCCCTGGTTTTGATCCTGTATCCCCCTCCCCCATTAAATTTGAATTTCTCCACAATTTTTTAAAGAAGCTGTGAGGAATGCTGAAGTGTTTTCATGCTCCAACACTAGTTTCTTCTTCTGTAACTGTACTGCCTGGAGCAGATAAATTTCACGATATGCAGTATAATGAACCAGGACTGTGTCACCGATCATAACTTTTTTGTATATGTTCTCGGGTCTATGTCAAAGTATGTAAAAGTCAACTGTTGAAACCCATATGGTTGACGATTCAGTCCATCAAACCACTCTAACTTGAGATCACTGTACAGTAGGAATCAAGGAATTTGCCCTTTTCCCCATTGTAGTGCAATCTCCGAGTTGGTATAGATAATTAGCAGGGGGGGTGCAAGGGAGCTTGTACCCCTTCAAAAGCATTTTTTGTGTTTGTTGGTGTTACTTGGGTTTGTTTGTTGACAGACAAAACTGCTGACCATATGGCTCCAACCGTATGAGTTTTGAAAATTTGACTAACGATGCGTTGACATAGATCAGCATTTTCCACATGGATGCTAGAATCCCCTCAAGCTTCACTCATTGTGATTTTCTTGGCATCCATTTCTGGAACAGGCAAGACATTTGAGATTCTGTTACAATCCTCTACATTACATGCGCACCAATACCTACATTGGAGCGGAAGACATACATATATAGCTACAGATGTGTGTTGTGTTTGTGTATATGTAGAAACCCCATCATTATGCATGCATACAGGTACTTTAAGCATAATTCACGAAGTTTCTAGCCTGTACTTTAAACATTACCCACTCTTGTCATACTTACATAAATGCTGATTTCACCACACTGCTCCCTCCTGTCTCATATGTTTGTTTCAACAGACCGCTCAATTTCATTTTAAATAGACCAAAATGCTTAAGACCACAATATCAAAATCCTGGACCTGCCACATGTAGGACCCATGGTAGCACTTTTATCTGGGTCTGCACTGGTAGAAGGATTCAATATTTGAGATTTTGCAATACATAACTTATACACAGACTCAATACTTGACATTGTTAGACATTGTGGTCTTCAGCACTTTGTTTTTTGGATACTATGATCTCAGGATTTTGGTTTCAACATTTTCCTAGTTGACTAAATAATGCACACCTCACATGCAGACTTAAAAAAAACTTTAAATGTCCTTGTTTAGGTCTAACTTCCCAGTGCTAATAGAGGAATACATTAGATGCAAAATAAATAAGCCACCAATTCATGTTTTTCAATGTAATTAAAATTAAGCAAAAGTAGATGTGAACACTACTTGCATATTTGATAAATAAAGGGAAAAAACTACTGAAAGAAATGCTATAATGACAGACTTGCAACTAGAATGGATCAATGAGCAAGGAAATTTGGATGGTATTACTCAGAGGGTAGGCTATCCTGGAGATTCAGAAAACTTTGGCTCTGGCAGTAAAAGGTGTGGTAAACAAGGGCTGTCTTAACAAGACTGGACAATTTGCAATTCAGAAACATGTTAGCCACAATGAGGAAAGACTTCATTATTGGCTAATTTGCATGTCTCTGAATTAAACTTAACTGCTACAAGGAAAGTGCTGATTTACACTTGCAGCAGTTAACACAAGCATTCCATGCATTGCATAAGGACAAGCACCCCCTACACAGAAAAATACCAACTGTCCGAGTTGACAGAATGTCCCCAATTTTTCATCCCTGCCCTTGTAAATCATGGATCATTACAATCAGCCAATAGATACAGACATTACAGTTTCATTCTTAGTGTTCATAAATTGCATCATGATGCTAGGCCTGTTGCACCATTAACAATTTAAGTGAGCCCTGGTAATAATTCCAATACTCTCCTTGATTTGTCCTGAAGCCTCCACAGTGCAAAGACACCCAATCAACCCTCAGAACAATCCTCCAGTTACCTCCCACTTCAAAAACTTTTGCAGTCATAGAATAATGCCAGAGATTAGAATTTCCTACTTGTTACTTAGAGAGGCAGAGACTTGCTACACTATCTGGTAACTGTAGAGGGTTTATGCTGCGCCTTTCTGTGTCAAGGGTGCAGAATTCAAACCCCTCCCCCCTTTTAGGCAACTATTTTACAATATCCATGGTATTTAGTTGTGCACAGGACTACTATCCTTTGTAGGATGCGTGACGACCGTGCCCTGGCCCAGCAAGCAAGGAGCCTCAATCTTCACCACTAACACCCAGGAGGTAGTTTCTTAGAAGAGGAAAGGATAACTACTACACACAGTAAAGTTCAATTTCCCTTAAGTGCACACAGAGATCACAGTCAGTCTGGGCTGTTGCTCCCTTGCTCTCCAGGTCCCCAATAAGACTCCCCACTGGCACAGCTATAGGGACCAGATCTCCCTAGCTGGCAAGATAACCTCCAGTACCCTCTCTGTCCAACCAGTGCTTCGTGTCCCTGCCCTGGTAGCTGACACACATCCACACTTCGAGATAAGTATTTATACAACTTCACTGACCCTCCTGGGAAAGGCTGACACAGCTTCTCTAGCTGTACTCCTTTACCCAGACTATACGGTAGTAATTTCTGCCACCACCAGCTAATATTATCAGCTACCCAAAGGCACTTGAAAGGGTATCCAATTATTACTGTGCATTATTATTATCCAATTGGTAATGTGACTATTTAGTCTAAGGCTTATTAGAGTGGCCTATTACGATAACCTCTATAAATATGCAATGTACTCCAGAGCCTATCTCTACACAAACCAGCCACAGGTAAGGGTTTTTAAAATATTTAATAATAAATAATTAAAACACAAGACAATACTATTAAACTACAGAGATATCTAAGAGTTTAGAGATCACACAGAAACTTAAAATAATACAGTAGGACAGGTCTGATGTCAAAGAAAAACACAATCTAACTTTCTAATCTTTAGCTATTCTTAAGAGAAAACACAGTGCTATAATCCTACTTACATACATAAAGAGCATAAGCAGTACTGGGGTTGATGGTCCAAGACAAATGTTTTCAGTCTCTCACTGAACAATAGTTTTTAAAACACTAACAAACATCTCTGCTAAGGCCCTCCAAAATTACATCATTTTGACACTTAGGTTTTCCCAGTATTCACATTACATCATCTTGACACTTAGTCTGGAGTTTTCAGGCAAATAAACTGCATTATTTAGCAAGCTAACACCTGCTCAGGAAACTACAACAATAAAAGACATTTCACATGTATACTCTAACAATTACTCCTTAAGATAAGATAATAGAAAGAATGTGTTCAGCCAGACGCTTCGGCACCACTTTTTTTTAGAGAATTGTAACTTCAAAGAACATTTGAAATGCTTGGCTTAATTTTCCTTACAGCAGATGGCAATGTTGCAACAATCTTGAAGTTCACATTTTAAAGTGTTTTCTTTCATTTAAAAACACAAGCCTCTATTTTACATTTATTTATACAAATGATAGAATTATGTATCAAATTCTATTTGACAAGGCTGACAGCCTTCGCCCATCTTTCCCCAATCTTCACAGGATGTATGACAGGAGCATGGGGTTTGAACCTTTTAGCTTCTTTAAGGCACACTATATAGAGTATCCGTAATGTCTGGTGTTTGCCCCGCCCCACATCTTTTATGCTGCACAGCTTATTTTTTTAGGTGAGTGCCTTTAATGTATGCTGCAACTCGCATCACCTTATGTCAAGTCTCTCTGAGGTATGATATGCAGAGTATCCCTGGTGTTTAGTGCTCCCCACCCCAGCCCCATTACTGCAGGATTTGCTTGTTAGTCTAGGGGATTGTAGAGGGGTGACAGCTCCTCCACCCATCCGCACTCAGAAGCACTCACCTATATATATATATATATATATATATATATATATATATATATATATATATATATATATATATATATACATATATACATACACACACACACACACACACACACACACACACACACACACACACACACACACACACACACACACACACACACACCTTACTCTAACTATCCCCTAACTAACCTTTCTACTGGGCTCTTCCAGCAAGCACACACACACATACACTTGTACACAGCCCCACACATACAGACATGCACTAACACCATCCTCTTGGAAGGCTTTTATCTGAGGTGCTTGAGGCATTAAAGTTTGTATGTATTTTATAGAGTGGTTCTGTCTGTTCTTGGATTTCTGCTTTGTCAGGTGTCTTTGTGGTTTTCTGACACCAACACCATCAGTCTGCTAAAACTCCCCAGCACTTAAAGGGTGAACATCATCTGCCATGTTGCTTTACTGAGTAAATGCCTTTCCACAGGCATTTTGGGGGGTGGCATGGGGCACTTGGCTAATTAGCATACGTCTGTCCAACAGAATGCCTCATTAGAATATAGTGCAGCTGCAGATACAGCCGCTATAGTGCTGCACATCTCCATGCTAAGGTACCATGTTAGAGCAGACTAAAATCAGAAATGGCTCCACAGAGTTCCTAATAATCTGTACTATAGTTCTAGGTCTGATTCTGTTTGCTGTGTAAAAACAGTGCTCCTGCGAAACTGAGAAACTCAAAAATAAAAAAGTTTTTTTTTACTTCTAATGAGCTTATTCAGTTGCCAAATGCATAAAGTAAAACAAATGTGTTACTTATGGATCAGTCAGTGTTACTGATCGTAACTTTTTGTTATGTGTTCTCCACACATAATACAAATACATATATGAATTAATCTAGAAAAACTTGGGGATCATACATCTCAGTTTCGTTGTGGAAGAATTCTGGACAAAGACAAAGACTATCATGATACAAAAGCCCAAAATCCAGAGCAAATTATTACCCTAACTCATTTTAAAGGATTATAGAATACGTTTTGCATCAATATGCATTTTCTGACCAATTAAGCATTAAACTCTTATATGTAATATTACTGACTGACCATAATCCTCAATTCACCAGAAATTTTAAAATGTTGACAGCAGAGCAAAAAATGATGCGAAATGAAGGCTATTCCGCAGGAAAAAAGACAGTTTTGAGGTACGTAGGCAGCATTCTGAACCCAGTTCCCAAGACTCTATGGCAGTGTAATCAATGTTTAAGAAGTCAAATTAAACACGTTCAAAATTAAACATAATTAATTTTACTTTATCCTGTTAATGCTGTATATCGCATTTAATTGATTTATTCTGCACTCATTAGCAGAGATTTTTCTGGGGGTCATCCTAGTAAAAAAGGCCTACATTATCTATCAGAACTATATGGTCAGTGAAATAAATTATAATTAAATAAACAGAATTCTAAAACAACTGGATTCAGGGTGGCACAATGGTGCAGCAGTTATCGCGGTTGCCTCACAGAACATTATCTACCGCTGCTCCTGGCTTAGGGCACCTTTGTTACGAAGCTTGCATGCCTTCAGGGGAGTTCTCACAGAAGACTCCAGTTTCCTCCTTTATTCCAAAAACATATGTGAGCTGGCAGTCTACTATTTTGCCCACAAGGGTGTCTGTGCGCATGCATGAGTGTCAGTGTTTGCATGTATTGTACTTTTACGTCCTTCAAAAGACAAGCATAGCATTTAGGACTGCTTCTCTGCCTCACACCTGTTGCTTAATGGGACAGACTCTGTCTCCCTAAACACCTTGAAAAGCATAAGTGGATAGTGAAAAATGAATGTCTAAACTTAGAGAAAAAAAGGACAGCTATGTCAAGAACACAAAACCTCATAAATCTGAAGTACCAAGAAAGAAGACAAGAATACCATCTTAAGCGATCAGACATAACTCGTGTGGGTTCAGTGCAGAAATATGCACGTCATTACGGTCTCTAAAACATTAGCATGGAAAACTGCACTGCTGCTTTCTACTGACTAAAGGATACAAATATTCTTTTAATGCCTCAGGAACTAAAACAGGCTCAAGTATGAATAATGAAATTAGGACTTTTGATTACAGTGTATTCTAAATTAAAAATACAGATTACCCTCTCCTTTTCTTCTTTAATACAAAAGAACAAACAATTATGTGGTGCATGCTGTACTTTCAAATAAGTAGAACTGTGCAAGTGAACAAACTCAAATATAGATTTTCTTAACTACTTAATATGTGAAGTTGTTTAAAGATGCCAAAATAGAACATTCAGCACAGCTCCCAAAAAGTAGCCAGGTTGAGTAGAATAGCTTTCTTTATACACTTTTGATTTCTAAATGAGATGATAAAGTACCACACTGTTCAGATGGGAGCAGGTCTGCTATAGAGGGGAGGTCCCCAAAATGTTTCCTCAGTGTAGGGTGATCATCAGTGAGGAAGGAACACTGAAGCTTCTAGTCCAATTGTTCTTCCAACCCAGTGTGGGACACTGAACTACGGAAAATAATTTATGACTCCAGAAACATAACCTGCAAGACAGACATGTCAAGATTTTTTGCCTGTGTCAGTAAACAACTACCTAGTCAAATAAAAGTTCTGCAAACTCTGTTAAAATAGTGCACGTTTTACGCAACTGTATCCACAACTATCTATGGTACCCTGGGTCCCTACAGTCACCTTTTAGGCCATTCCTTCCATTACTGGGAAAGCACCTCATTAAGCAGTTGGAACTGGGGACATGTTATGGTCAAAATCACACTGTGGGAAGAAGAATTTCTTCCCCATCCATCTCATCCTCTCTACAGAAGAAAGGGCAGCAGCCTTAAAGTGACAGCACAGACTTCCATATCAGCTTGCTTGGTCCATGCAGTGAGCCTGCTGTACACAATTTAAATAAGCTACCGCAGTCACCTGATACAGTTTCCTCCATGACTACCAGAGGCTGCACTGCAAACGTGACCCTAATCCCATCTCTGGAGAGAGGCAAGCTAGCTAGAAAGACTCATTTCTCTTCTCCTCTGGCTGGTTCTCTGGTACCTAGGTTAGTACTTGAAAACACAGGTTATTAACACAGCTGAGGGACCTGATCTCACAATAGGGGCCTTATTCTGTCCTTTTATCATCTGTGGCATCAGCAAGACAAAATGTCAGCTGCCTAACTAAACCTTTAAAGTCACACGTGGTATGATGTTTTTTGTGTTTCACTGTTGCAGTCCTCACACATGGGGTTATCCGGCTCCCGGTAGCCCTCAGTCGGCCCGAATACCAAAGTCCTTGGTATATGACGATGGCTGCCACCTGTTCTAAAACTGATGTCAGAACATCAGATATAAAGGGAGGCAGCTGACGCCACCATTTCCACAGTCTTTCTTGCCACGGAGCCCGAAGCAGATGCAAATCGCACTAGTGCCGGTCAGCCATTTACCTTAATTTTGCTTTCTGACTACCAAGTTGAAGACGCCTTCAGATAAGTACCCTGTTGGGGATCCTCTTTTCTTGCTTTAATGAATGTCAGATAAAGTTAATAACTGTCTTGCCTGTGGAAAACAGATTTGCACCGTGATTTACATTCCTATTGTATAACTTGTTTGGGCCTTGAGCACGACGTCCCTAACCGTGATCTCTGTTTTTCTTTTAACCTGCATACCATACGCCGTAGAGCTAAGATTTTGTATAAGCATTTCGGAGTCTGGCCTAAGTTCGTTGGCATGGTGTCTTCTGGTCTCCCGACTTCGGATATAACTAGGAAATGCAAAGACAAAGACCGCGACAGGCCTAGGGTTAAATCTGCTGACGATGCACCGGTGAAATTGGTCATCAGCACAGCGGTAGTCAGTGAGGCGCTTTCGCAGCCCCTGCAGTCTGCAGATTTTCAGCTGCAAGCCTCTGCCAAGACCTTTACCGAGTCCTCCATGCCGCAGGCTGCTATTTCATCTGCTGACCCTCCACCTGTCGCCACCTCAGATGGGTCCAGAGCCGCTTTGCAGGCACCAGCTTCTGATGCCTCTTCTTTTCGACATGAGACCAGAACAAGACCGACTACCTTAGTTCAGACGTCTGCAACTGCTAGGCCCTCCGGATTGCTAGTAAACCTTCCAGCTGCAAACCTTCTCACAAGCAGGTATCAGCCTCCCCTGCTGTGCCTCAATCCCAGTTGGTAAGGATGGCTGGTGATCTTCTTTCCCTGATTAGTGACTCTCACCCCCCCTTCAAAGAGGACTAGGGAATTATCGCCTGATGTTTTGTCTGTCTCAGATTCTGAGATTTCCAGTATGTCTGCTGGTGAAGAAGGAAATTCTCAACTTTTTTCTAGCTTTGAGGATTCTGATGCTGAGGACTCTATCCCTTCTGCCTCCCCTCCAGAAGATTTTTCCTTTGGGGATACTTTGAATATACTTAGGGAGCATTTTAAATGGGAATGTCAGGATTTTCCACAGTCTAAGAAAAGAATCAGGGAATTTTTGGATTTGCACAGCATAAACCTCTGGCTATACCTCCAGTTTTGAAAGTTGTGGATGATGTTTTCATGGAAAATTCTTTAACTCCTAATTCTATTCCTCCTGCCCCCAGAAAACCGGATAGGTATTACAGGATTCCTGAATCTCATCAATTCCTTTTTAAAAACCCTACTGCTGATCCAGAAATTATTTCTCAAGGGCCCAAGGGTGTTAAGGCTACTATTGTTAAAAACCCTGTGCCTTCTGATAAGGAGTCTAGGGCCTTGGACAGGTGGGGTAAAAAAGTCTATACCTCTGCAACTCTTGCCATTAGATCCATTAATTGTCTTTTTCACGTGCTTAAGTATCAGCAGCATACTTTGGAGGCTATTAAGGCTAAACTTGGAGATATTCCCTCCATGATTGAATTCTGCCACTTCAGTTAAGAAGTATTCACATCATTGTGGTTTTGACACTTCAGAGGCTTCCTGCAGAACAGCAGCCACTGGTTCTGTAATTAGAAGGCATGCTTGGCTCAAGGAGCAGCCTCTTTCTGAGCCTGTTAAATCTAAGTTGCTGGATGTTCCTTTGCACAAGGACAATCTTTTTGGTAATAAGGCTGAGGAGGTACTGAAGAAGTTGGAGGATAAGGCAAAATATATGCAAGCTGTAAAAGATTTCCTTCAGGTTCAGCCTCCTCGGTTTAGTAGGCATTATTCTTCCAAGAATTGATCTTTCCCTGATCCTGGCAAGCAGGGTCACTCTAGGCCTAAGAGTTTCACATCTTCCAGATGGCAGGCTTCTGCCCCTCAAAGGGCTAAACAATGGCATTCCTCTTCTGCTAAATCGGGGAGTTCTAAGCCAGCTTCCCAAAGCAAACATTCTCAATGACTCTGGCCTTCTTGTGCCTACCTCTGTGGGCCCTGGGTTTCCTTTGGGGGGAAGGTTAGCCAGGTTCGCAGAGGTATGGTCTACCATCACAGATGACAAAGGGTGCTCAATACAGTAAACCAAGGTTACAAGTTTTACTTTCACAACTTCCCTGTTTTACATGGGTTTCCAGACATACCCAGAACTCTCAGGGCAGAGGTAGAAACTCAAATTTCTTCTTTACTGACTATGGGGGCTATAGAGCCAGTTCCTGCAAATCAGGCAGGCCTAGGTTTTTATTCAAGACTTTTCTAGTACCCAAGAAAGGGGACACCTGGCGCCCTATTCTACAACTGTCTATTATAAACACTTTTCTGGTGATTCCCAAATTCAAGATGCTCACCCTTCAACAGTTACTGCCAATGCTGGGCAAGGATTCATGGCTAGTAACTTTGGATCTCAAGGAGGCTTATGTGCACATCCCAATAAGGGAAAGTTGCAGGCAGTTCCTTCGCTTCAGGGGGAGCAACATTTTCAGTTCTCTGCATTGCCCTTTGGCTTATCTACTGCTCCCAGAGTTTTTACCAAGTGCCTGGTTCCAGCCATTGCTTTTTGCAGGCAAAGAAACATTCAAATTTATCTTTACCTGGACGACTGTCTCATTCAAGCAAACTCCCCAGAACAACTAGAAAAGGATTTGGATTTCATGAAGAACACTCACCTCTTTGGGTTGCACTCTCAATGAAAATAAGTCAAAGTTGGTTCCTACAAGGGAGATTGTTTTTCTGGGAGTGAGTCTGAATACAGCCACCCAGATGGTATTACTTCCTCAAGAGAAGCAAGAAGATTTTTCAGCTTACTTCAGAAACTTGGCAAGCATGACTCGGCACTCTGCAAGGCAATTCCTGCAAGCACTTGGGGTTCATGGCTTCATGTATTTTGATGATCCCATATGCAAGGCTGCATATCAGAAAACTTCAATGGTACCTCAAGAATATTTGGTGTCAACACACACACAGGACTTGGAAATCAGGAGAAGAATCAAGTCTATGTCTACAAATGGAGTTCCTCTGGTGGGCGATGTCCTGTTCTCAGAACAAGGGTCTGCCTTTCCGTTCACCGCCTGTCAGCCAGACTCTCACCACAGATGCCTCAGATGTTGCATGGGGGGCTCATCTGGAAGGCAGGGGCATACATGGGGCTTGGAGGAACTGGCAGATTCACCTGCAAATAAACTTAAAAGAATTGATGGCAGTGCAGCAGGCCTTGCTGGCCTTCAAGGACCTACTCTACCCTGGGACTCTGCAGATCAGAACAGACAATACCACAGTCATGTGGTAAATCAACAAGCAAGGGGGGACGCACTCTTACCCCTTGTGCAGACAAAGCATGAGACTATGGTCCATAGCAGCATCCATAGGCTTACATCTTATAGCCCAGTATCTCCCAGGGAGGCTAAACTCCTTGGCGGGTCATTTGAGCAAACATGTTCTGGATCCTCACAAGTGGCAACTGAACAAGGACATTTTCCACAGCATCACTCATCATTGGGGCACCCCACAAGTGGAACTTTTCTCCTCTCACACCAGTCATCTCCTTCCAACCTTCTGCACCAGGGAATTTCACAACAAAGATTGGAAGGTGGACACGTCCTTCCCTTTATGCATTCCCTCCTCTGCCTCTTCTTCCCAGAGTGCTGCTAAAGATAAGGGACAAAAAAACAAAGGCTATTCTGATAGTACCAGATTGGCCCAGAAAGCATTGGTATCCCCTCCTTCGCAGCCTTTTCCAGGCTCAGCTATTGGCATCTTCCTCTGGCACCAGATCTGTTGGTTCAGGGAGGGGGAAAGTTCCTTCATCCTCATCTTCAAACTCTGCATTTAGCTGCCTGGCTAATACTTTAAATCTTTCCCAACAGGTGGTCGAAGTTCTTCATGAGGCCAGGAGGCCTAGCACCAGAAAATCCTATGCAGATAAATGAAATAGATTTTGCTCGTGGATGCTGGCTAAAGGAGCAGACTCTCATCCTTCTCTTTCCCTCATTCTTGACTACCTAGCAGGGCTGCTTAATGGCAGACTTTCCTTTTCTTCAATCAAAATTCACACTTCAGCAAGTTCGGCTCATTGTTCTTTTGAGCAACCCATTTTTTTCTCACCCCTTGATGAAACAGTTCCTGAGGGGAGCTAGTAATCTTAGACCTCCCAGAAGTGCTCCTATTCCTGCTTGGGATCTTAATTTTGTCCTGGAAAAACTTACTCTGCCTTCCTTTGAACCAGCTGCCTCTGCAGATTTGAAGTTTCTATCCTGGAACACTGCTTTCCTTTTAGCTATTACTTCAGCTAGAAGGGTATCTGAGCTGCAAGTCTTAATGGCAGTAGAACCTTTCATTATTTTTCACTCAGATCGAGTTTCTCTGTGAACTAATCCCTGCTTTATGCCCAAGGTAGTTTTAGTTTAACCCTTAACCCGTCTATTCACCTGCCTACATTTTTCAATAACCTCCAAAATAAACGGGAAAGGATTCTGCACTCTCTTGATGTGCATAGACAGCTGAAATTTTACTTAGACAGGACTAAATCCTTTCAAAAATCTGAACAGTTGTTGGTTAGTTTTGCTCCTGGGGCTCAGGGTAAAGCTATTTCAAAACGAACCATCTCCAAATGGATTGCTCATTGTATTCACTTTTGTTACCTGCAGCATGGGAAGGTTCCCCTTCAGGGTATTAGGACCCATTCTAGTAGAGCAACCTCTACCTCTGCAGCCTGAGAGGTGTGCCTACTAAGGACATTTTAGAAGCAGCTACTTGGTCTTCTGTCCATACTTTAACAAAGCATTACAATCTACCTTTGTTTTATAAATCCAGGGCTGGTTTTGCCTCTGCAGTTTTGCAGGGCCTTCTTACCAACCCTTAGTCTGTGATCCTTCCTCCCCCCTTTTTGTCTTTTTCCTGGGCTTTGGGAATCAACCCATATGTGAGGACTGCAACAGTGAAACACGAAGAACATAGCACAGTTGTGTACACTTACCATAAATGTAGATGTTTGAGTGTATTCACTGCTGCAGTCCTGGTTTCCCACCCTCCATTCCTCCATTTTTCCTAAGGCACAGACTATTTATATTTTTATTTTTTGTATGACATGTGTACAGGGTGCAACCTTCCTGGGTTAGCCTTCTTTTGGGGGCTTCTGACAGTTAAGGCAAGAAAAACTGATGAAATGGTGTCTGCTGCCTCCCTTTATACCTGATGTTCTGACATCAGTTTTACAACTGGCGGCAGCCGACGTCATATACCAAGGACTCTGATATTCGGGCCGACTGAGGGTTACCAGGAGCTGGATAACCCCATATGTGAGGACTGCAACAGTGAATACACTCGAACATCTACATTTATGGTAAGGGTACACAACTGTACTTTCCTGCTTGGGGGGGGGGTCAAACGTGTGTTAGTTCCAGGCTATGCTTGTTAAATGTGGTGGTAGACATGCAAGATATGTACTGGCCTTACTGGGCATGGCCTGTAACAGCAGGGCTTGTTGGCCTAAGGGATTTCTAGGGTGTGGTGTTTTGAGGATTGGTAAAATGTATGAGCAAGTTCCTATAACAGGCTGCCAAGCCAAAATCATTTTTGCATGAGAAGTTGTACACTGCAAGAAGTGGTTTGTTGCCAGGTCACCTGGACCAATGCAAACCCACATCTGTTTGTACTATTACTTCATAACAGGCTTTTAAGCACAAGAGAAAAATAGAACTCAAAGTATTTGATATCTGTAGGTCTGGTTATGATTTAACTTTCTAAGCAACATGCATCAAATGAAGTATAAAAGTCTCCAAAACATCTAGGTTAATAAACTTAACATAATAAAAGTAAATAATTGACATCCATATATAAAATGAACTAAAACAAACCAAGAATTGCAAAACAAAGTGTAATGGTGAACAAATGGCAATAAATCTACATAACTGGCTGCACGCAAGTTCAACTTTTTGGCAAACAGTTAAACATTGCTAATGTGGTCTTGGAAGTCACAGGGTAGTAAGATGATGTTTTTACCAAGAACAGATACATTAACTAAGCAAGTCCCAACATCCCCAAGAGAGATTTATACTCCAAGTATGTTAAAACAAGATACTAAAACATTGCTCAAGAATAATGCCAACAAAATAGTTAACTGAACATTAACTTGATTGTCTTCACATAAACATCATTTTGATTTGTATTCTTAGTAGTAAACTGAGTTATGCTACCTTCTTCAAATGCAAGCATACCTCTCAACTGTACAGATTTATGCAGAATGTCCAGATGTTTGCCTCATATTTCTGGTCAGTTTTTCATAAAATTGTGGTTATCTGGTAAATTAGTGGCAAATCATTAAATATTGAAGTTAGAAAATAATGACAGACATTTGAGCTTCAGCTTTAAAAAGTGTCCCTATTTTTGAGCCTTTGTCCCACTTACATATATGGCTTTGTACAGATTTCTTGCTCTAAGAGGCTGAAAGGTATGATATGCAAGTCTGTATAAAAACACAACTTTTCCCATTTAAAGTTTGCTTTTGATCACACACAATAGTTCCAGTCTTGCAAAAGATGTTTTTCAGAATTCTGACAGAAAGCAAGGGCAAGAAGGCAAAACACTCAATATGGTAATCCTTGCCTATCAGTTTTCAAAAACTTAGGTGAGAGGGCCTCTTAAACATTTAAAAAATTATTTTCTCCATCCATAACCTGAAATGTGAGCTTTGTCCATGCCATCTGAAGTCTGAATCCAAAATATCCAATATCCAATACCCTCTGGCAGCTTCATTTTCAAAGATGGATACAGCCCTATAACCCAAACAATGACAGTTTTGGTAGCAACTTAGACAGCGACCTCAGATTTGAAGAAGGACTAGGCATAGTCTGCTGCCATATCCTGTGAGAATGATAGGGAACATGCCCAGAGTGTAAACGTGAAGCTCAGAAACCAATAAAGACATTTTGCCTTCAAGGAGGAAAGGCCACTGAAAGAGGCTTTTCTCAGAAGCAGAACACTGGCATATACCCATGCATGCCACTGGTTGTTATGTAATAAACATAAAAAAACAAAGTATGGTTACTGTACTCGAACATACGCAGTAAAGTAAATGGGATTAGATAAAACTACAGTTTATTAATCACATACACCTAGGAGAAAAAATTAAAATACAAGTGTTTTCATCTCCATAAGTAGAAACTTCATCAGACAATAACATTTAAAAGAGCAGAGCTTTATATACACAAATCAAAGCTTTTGAACTTGGTCATGTGATAGTTGTGCCCCCATGTTGGGATGTTGGTTATTAAAGGAACCTTGTTTTAAAACAAAGTTAAAAATACACTGATCATAAATTTCATAACTGATCCATTGACGATTAAGTATATGGTATATTCCATAAGTTCAACCCTCCTGTTACCTTTCAAGGGATTTCTGTTTTAATATACAAGCTATTGTTATACATCAAATCAGGGCAACAACCCTCAGAGAGGAGGAACAAGAGGCCGGTGGGGGTGGAACAGAATGAGAATGTAGAATGCACATATCTGAAAACATCCAGTCACATCATGAATAAGAGCAATATGTATTCTACTGCCCTGTATGATTATTTCCAATACCACTGGTGATTTTTATGTTTACAATTACTCCTCTAGTGTTATTAATGATAATGCTGCAACTTGTTCGCAAAAGGGCTGACATTTGTCCCTTGCAAACATACTGATTTGGCCTCAATACTTTTGACCTTAAGCTTTATACAGGAAAACTGAATTTTAATCGTCTTTTTCAGGATGTTAATAGAGCTTTAAAATCCTTTGCAAATATCTAGCACTTTACAGTCCCCCAATATATCTGGTGATATAAACTGGATATTCACAATATGCTCTCCAAACAGAATCAAGCACGAAACAAACAATTTATTTCACCAAAATAAGTCTTCTGATGAGTATAAACTAATGTGGGATATGCAAAAGAATACAAGCATAAGGATCATGAAACCTGATAAAGGGGAGGACTTATAATGGATAAAGCCAACTACATCAGTAAAATGAGAAATCGGTGGATGGTACTTGCAATAAGGTATCTATCAATAAGCTTAATGCAGCTTATAATAGAATAAGATCTAATCTGTTGGATTTATTTGGACAAAGAAATCCCCACAGAAGACCACAATTACCTTAACATTGACAAGCCTGTTACAACTACTACTTTTTGGACTACCCAAACTCCATAACAGTGTGGATCAGCCACCATTTTGCCTCACTGTTGATGCAAGGGGCTCCATAACTCATCCAATAGAAAAATATCTCAACATCAAAATCATAAAGTTCATAGGTAGGTACTAGGCTATCTGCCAGAGGGCATTTATAAGCCTAGCCAGAGTGTGTCGGCTTTCGCTGCCCCATTGATTAATTAACTGATCCTCTGTCAAGCAGAGCCAATGAAGTGATCCCAGGGGTGTATTTTCTGTTACCCATCCACTCGTCAAGGTTTCTCTTGAAGAGTGTTGTTGAGGGGCTCTGCCTGATGTAATTTGTAATTTTGTTCCAAAGCATGGGGAGTCTCTGTGACAGGAATCTATCCCTCTAGCATGTTCTATTTATCGTTGTGGCGAGGTTTAGCTCACTAGAACGCGTGGCTCGCAGTGACCTGGATTTCTTTAGGTGGAGCATGTCCATCAATTCTGAATTGGACATGGCTTTGTAAGTCAGGCAGAGATCACCTCTGAATAAATGATATGCCACTGAGTACAGCCAGAGTTTTTTCAGTCGGGCTGCATAGGTCATATGTTTGAGACCAGTAATCCTCTTGGTGAGGTACTTTTGTGGTCTTTCCTGCTGTTGGAAGCGTCTTGTGAGGTACATCCCAAATGGGGCATTGTACTCTATGATGGGTCTAAAGAGTGACGAGTAGAGGGGCACTATAACCTCTTTATTTCTAGATGTGAACCCTTTAATAATTAGATGGGCCACACAGAAGGATTTCCTAACTACTTTGGCAATATGATTGTCAAAGGAGAGATTACTATCTACCTGGGTCCCCAGATCTCTTATTAACCTATTCTGTATTAAGGGGGGCTGCCACCTATGTGGTAATTCGTGGGTGTTTTCTTTTTCCCAGATGGGATGACTATTCCATTTTTTGGCATTTAGCTTGAGGCCATGACTTTGACACCAAATATCTGTCTCAGTAAGGCCCTTTTGGAAGATATCCATGTCAGCCGGAGAATCAATTATGGCTCCAAGTTTGCAGTCATTGGTGAACTTGGTTAGCTATAGTCCCCCTGTGTTTGCCTGTACTTCTGAGAAGTATATGCCGAACAGTAGAGGTCCCAGGACAGAGCCTTGCGGGACACCACTTGTGACTGGTTTAGAGTCGGACCTGGAGCCCGCTATTCTTACCATGTGAGTTCTGTCTGTAAGCCAGTTGGCAACCCATCTCGTGACATAGGGGTTTATGTTCAGGCTGGTGAGTTTTTCTGTAATACCCGAATGGGGAATGGTGTCAAAAGCCTTGGCGAGGTCAAGGTAGGCCGTGTGAACCACCTTTCCTTCATCTATGGCCTTGGCAACTGTCTTGAAGAAGTCAACCAGGTTTAGTAGGCATGATCTGCCTTTAACAAAGCCGAACTGGGTCGGGTCAAGTGTTTGGAGGTTCCCAGTGTCTTTGTTAATGAGTTCCATGATGATGCGATCCATAGCCTTGCAGACCAGGCTAGTCAGGCTTACAGGGCGACAGTTACCAGGGTCAGTTGTGGCCCTGCCTTTATGGAGAGGAATAACCGTTGCTGTGGGCCATTCTATGGGCACATAGCCTGTGGAGAGGCTGAGATTGAACAGCGTGTTTAGGTGGGGGGTTAGTTTGTTCTGTAGTTCGCGCAAGACGCAGCCTGGGACACCATTTGGTCCCATTGACGCTGTGTTTCTGGCTTTTGAAAGGGCTGTTTTCACCTGTGCGTCTGTATTTTTGGCTTTTGAAAGGGCTGTTTTCACCTGTGCATCTGTGATTTTTGGGACACTACACTTTTCCGGTATTGTTGTAGGCCCTTTTGGAGGTGAGAGGGGTGAAGTTTGCACTGAATCTATCTGCCAGGATGTTGGCAATATCAGTAGGTTAGGTATATTTTGTGCTATTTTGCACTAGTTCAGTGCATATCTGCGAGTTGCCACTTATATTCTTAACATAGATAAAGAAGGCTTTGTGGTTATCTTTTGAATCCTTGGTTATTTTTCTTTCAAAGTTAGCCTTGGATGATTTCATGAGAGAGCTTAAGTTTCTTACTGATACTGATCAGAGATGTCTTTCCTTCTTGGGATTTGCTTTTTTCTGAACTAGTTTCCTCCTTCTATTGCATAGCCTATTTATTGCAGGGGTCCACCAAACTGGTTTCCTTCTCTTAGAGGAGTGAGTCTTGGTTTTGCTAGGGATGGCACGATCCATGCATCCTTGTAGGTGCTCATAGAGTGCATTTGTAAAGGTTTCTACATCTTGGGCAGCGTTATCCTTTAGCGTGGGGGCTGTGAAGCTTGCCACCTCTATCTTAAGTAAAGTGAATTTTTCTTTAGAAAAGTTTTATTACTGTGGTTTCCTTAGTTGGGGGTGGTGGCGGGGTGCAGACATTCAGAGTGATTAGTTTATGGTCTGATCTAACCAGTGACGGGTTGACCTCCAATGTGGAACACCTGTCGCCCATTGTTGGCGATGACCAGATCCAATATGTTTTCACCTCTGGTAGGGGAGTTTACCAGCTGATCCAGGGCGTTTGAGTTGATGAATTCCAGGAAGCGCTGGGCCTGGGAATTTGTACTCGAGTAGTTTTCCCAGTGAATAGTAGGGTAATTGACATCGCCCAATATCAGGGTGTTCGGTAGGACCTTCATGTTTTCCAGTGTCGCCAGAAAGGTGAGTGGTGGTCCTGGGTCATGAAGGGTGATCTGTAGCAGGCCACAATTTGCATTGCAGATCTGCCCGATGTTAGCTGCACATGGATGATCTCAGAGGTATCATGCTGCACCAATAACCTGGAGGTGTAGGTATCCTTGATGAATATGGATACACACCCTCCTTTTGTGTTTCGGTCCGTGTTCTGTGGCCGAAACATGTAGCAGGAGTTGTAGCCCGGTAGTGCTGGGGTGCTCTCTGGAGCCTCGAACCAGGTTTCAGTTACTGCACAGATGTCGACGTTCTCCATACTAAGGAGTGCTTCGAGTGTGTGCATTTTCAGGTTTAAACTCCTGGCATTGAGTAGCATAACCCTCAGTTTTTTGTTAATTGTGCTGTTTACAGAGGTGGGTTTGACTTTTGAGACTTGCCTAAAAAAGGCACTATGAGGGCAGCAAGAGCCTTGGCCAGTATTCGAAAGCTTAGGGGTAACAGGTGCAAGCCGTCTCTTGCAAAGCAATGCAGCTCGTCAAGCATGTCGCCCCAGGCTGACAGACACTGGATCCCCTTTGAATGACACCAGAAGCTTAGCCAATTGTTGAAATTGATCATTTTTTCTTTATACTGAGGTATCATTCTTGGTGAGGGCAGGATGCTGCTCAGGGTCAGGGTTATACCAGCCTGGGCTACATGATCAGAGAGCTCTTCCATGTCTCTTTTCAAGTAGTCCAAGGAAGTACGTCTCAGGTCATTCACACCAACATGAACAATGACAGAGTCATATTTGTACTTGTTCTAGTGACCTGAGTGCTTGTGTTATGTGGCAGATTCTGGCTCCTGAAAGGCAGCTAACAGTAACCTTCTGCTTGTCCAGCCTAGTGAGTGGGATGTCAGTGTGCCTGACTATACAGTCACCTATTACTAGGATCAAAGATATAGTTATGGCTGAACCACACCTTTGCCAAGACTCCTGGGATGTTCTGAGTAAAATCAATAAAAATTCCATTCAAGGAATCCTATACGTTTATAACCACTGACATAAAATACTTGTATTCTGTAATCCCACACTAAATAGGACTTGAATGGTTTTGTGACTTTTTGTTCGATAAAGACTTGAAGCAAGATCATATAAATTTATGAGAATTTAATGGAAATGGTATTTAACAATTACATCATTTTTGAAAAGGAACTGCTTGCCCAAGAAAAAGGTGTAGCCATGTGCTCAGCATGTGGTGGATGTTTTCCCAATGTGGTAATGGTACAATGAGAGAACAATTTTTTGTTCAAGTCAACTTTCCAAACTTTCTTTATTCCAAGAAAGAGGGGATATTTTCACTCTCCCCTTCCCATAAAATAAACACCACTACATCTTTCTGGTTTACCCTGCAGTTTGATATGACAAACATAACCTATTTGGACATCTGGCTTACTAAAGGCATTATTAAGAAATGTTTTTGTTCCAAGGTCTGTCACAAGGAGACTTATTCCAACAGCTTTCTCCATTTTACAAGTCCCCACCCACGAACACAGAAAAAAGCTGTAGTAAAAGGACAATGTGTCAGAGCGGCACTTATGATTACTGATGAAGACAATTTTGGGATGAATGCTTCTTGCTATGACAAATGTTCCTTACACATGGGTACCCATACGATTTCACTGATGAAATGATGGAAGTCAACAATAAACATGAACAAAAATATTTTCTACTGATCTTAGGATCAACGTTCCATGAAGTATCGACCGCATTGGACACGCATGCAGATACGATAATAAACATCTCTGAGAGCCAGGAAAACATTAACAATGACTTTATCATGGTTTTCCAACCAGATAGCCATCTTATCAGGACTACAGTAAATAAGAACTGGCAATATTAACCAATGATAGAGTAGTGTGTAAACATGTTGCTTTTAAGAAGGGACAAAATTTGATGAATATTTTTGAGATAGTTAACACAACGATCCAACCCATATGGAATGAAGAAATGTGAATGCTGCCAATATACAAAAAGGAAAAGAATTTACTATCAATGGTTTCCGTACTATTAAATAAACAGTACACTTGTAACTCAAAGTGGTATAATTTACACAATGTACCATACATATTCTGTTTTTCATATAGGAAAAACAGAGAAGAGATTACGTGAACGCATATATGAACATGTGACATTCAAACAAGATACAAATGCCCTATATAAACATATCTTGGATTATCCAGAACATAAATTTACCTTTGTCCTGTTAGAACAGATAGAGATTTCAGAAAGAGGTGAGCCTTGGACATTGTGGTTGGAAAAACAGGAATTGCAGTGGCAAATGATACTTAATTCAACTAACTGGCCCAGCCTCAATGATCAGCTTAAGATAGCTTGTACATTAAAACAACAATCCCTTGAGAGGTAACAGGAAGTTTGAACTTATGGAATACAAGTACTTGACTGTCAATGGATCAGTTATGAAATAATAATTTATGATCAATGTATTTTTAACTTTGATTTAAAACAAGGTTCCTTTAATAACTACATTCCAATATGGGGGCATGACTATCATGTGACCAAGTTCAAAAGCTTTTATTTGTGTATATAAAATTCTATTCTTTTAAATTTTACCGTCTGATGAAGTTTCCAATTACGGAGACAAAAGCACTTATATTTTAACTTTCTCTCCTAGGTGTATGTGATGTTAATAAATTGCAGTTTTATCTAATCCCGTTTACCTCACTCAGTCTGTTCAAGTGCAGTGACTATACTTTGTTTTTTCATTTTGTATAATCTCGCGCTTGTTTGGATGTAATAGACCTGCATAGAGAGGGAACAGTCTTAAAAGGAATGCCTCTACCCTCTAAAACAGATTACAGCATCTCCCACTGTTTGACACTCACACTAAGAAAGGCTAAATGGGTTGAAGGTTCTCACTTCTGCACAATGACTGACCTTACTGAACAAGTTGAAGGGAGCTTTGATGGTAAACCAGGGAATGGCAGCAATAAAATAAGACATTATCCTACAGCGTCATGCTCATTTTACTTCCCCCTTCAGCCATTTAAAATCAGTTCCCTTGGGTTTTACCTGTTCAAGCACAAATCGTTTAGTAAACATTTCTTCATTCCAGTTTGATCATAACTTGTCATACTGACTTACTTCTCCATGCAACAGCATGTATTTGGTCAGGCGACTATAATTTAGAAAGTGTTTTACACTATTTCTCCAAGCTAGAGTGATCATATGGTGACAATAACAAATCCAGAGGTATTACCTTCAACAGCTGACTCTCATCTGAATCTAGTACAAATAATGATTTGAAGAAATATCAAATTGTGCAGCTTGCAAAATGCAGCTCATCCTATCCCACAACAAATTCCACAAATGTTCCAATACTCCTAATCAAATAGGACAAGCACATGTCCCTAGTGTCACAAATGTGAAACAATAGTTTGAAAATTAATAAAGATGACAACAATATTGTTGAATCTTGACCATCAAAATATTAGTGAAATGTCCTGAGCATTAGTTAGGGTATGAACTGTGATACAGAATCTTGTATTGTACTGATAAATGACACACTGACTTCTGAAGAAACCACAATAATGTCAGTAAAACTTTGTATCTTTCATTTTGCTAGCAATTTGATGCAGTCTAAAAGTTAGGCTATTGAGTGCATTTAAAGTATAATTCGTCTAGTAACTATTAACTCTTATTCTTCCAGTCTATCTTGCAGCTAGTATATATATATTTTTCCATTTTCACATTTAACTTTCTTCCAAAAGCAGCCCTGGACTTTACCCAAACTTTCAGGAAACAGTTCACATTATACTGCTGGCTGCATTTTACAGGCCATATTCTTTATTGAATTGCTTTCTACTTTTTATTTATCACATTTGTTAATTGGGAAACTCCGACTGGGCAGAGTCCCCTTTTCAGCAGAGGCCTGCGGAGCAAAGCTCCAAATGATAAATAGTCAATAAAGATTTATACATAGTATAGGGGAAAACAGTGTGTGTGTGTACATAGTCTAGTGAATAAAAAGGCATTTTGTAAAAGTTAATACACTGTATAGACGTGTCATTCAATATCATTTTGAAAAGTCTTCACAGTATTATTTTGAGCAAAGGAAGATGAGGTGCATAAGTCTGTATACAAACAAATTTCAATGGACCTAAGCAGATTCATTTTAAAGACATAAAATAGACAAAGTTGCAGAAAAAAACACGCTTTTATGTTTTATTTATGTTACTTAGTTAGTTCTTTGCTAGTCAGCATCTGGTCCAGTAGACTAAAGACTAATTGAAGTAGAAGGACCTAAAGTGACTCTAGGTGTGAGATGGAGGAAGAAATGGAGGGGGAAAGTATTCTATAGTTGAATGTAAGGAGGATGCAAGTGGGAAAGTGGGTGGGGGGAGTTGCCTCTAAAATCTACTTTTAAGTTACGATTACCAGTGTTTCTAAACATAATCTTTATTTTATCATGCACTATGAATGTATTATATGTTTACTTATGAAAATGTGATGAAGCCTTTCTCCTCAGATCTCCACTAAAATTGGGTTTAAACTGATCAGATTTATCCAGTTAAACTCACACATGTAACAGATTCCTTATCCATGTCATGTGTTTTGCAGTCAAACTTAACGTAACTGAAACGGAGAATGTCCCAGTTTCTTTAAATGGGACTCGTATGTATGGCCAGTCTTAGACACAGACAACACAGGCAGCCACAGAGTCTTCAATTAGAGGAGCTTTTCCAACCTTTTTTTTCTGTTATGGAGTAAAGGTGCCACTGTGGATATAAAAGCAGGGCCCCTGTAAAGAAAGCATTGCACACTGCTTAGTTGCAAACATTTCTGTTTGGTCCCACCTGACATGATCAAGACAATGAACTGCAAAGCCTCAAAACTCTGATTCTTTATGTAGATCACAGTAGGTTGGGCCAAGCTAAGAGCCTGGACATTTTGAACAGCATAAGTTAATGGGCACAAAGACACTACAAACAGTATCAGTAGTAGGTATGCAGCACTGTGGGGATCTGCAAGAGAATGTTGCCATCAGGGTAAACCTAGACACAATGATCTGGTTTGTATGATGGGTAGTCTGCCTAGGTAAATCCTAGCCCAAGTTAAAATCTTTTCCCCAAGCTAAGATACAATTAAAGGTCTATGGAATCAATAATGCAGATGTTTGTTTATAGCTTATGCATTCTGCTGTGCAAATCAAGTAATTTGTGTTGCTTGTGATATTATATGTAGCTTGGTATACTCAAAACACATTTAGGTTTAGTTAAAATTTTTGTATAAATATTATGTGTGATTGAGAAACAAGCTAGCTTCAGAAGATCAAAAGTACAATGTATTTTCCTGTCTGCCAAAAAACAGTGTGTGTCTTTGTCTATAAAGCAAATCAATGGGTTTGTGCTGGCTCTGGTACCTCAAATTTTTAAACAGCAATATGATCAGTGGATCCAGGGACCACAGGCACTAACAACACAACTGCCACTTTCAGGTATGATCAGTTTGTTTATTTTCAGTTTTACTCTAGCTACACTTGTTGGGTGCTGACTATACATGAATTGTGGAAAAGTTACACTATTTTGCAGTTGAATTTGGTCAGCAATCACTAGAAAGATTGTTAGTGCTTTCTGATACAAAGGCTACCCATTATAACTTTAAATTCCCTATCCAGTCCTCAGAACAGGATTTCTTATTTTGATATTAGTGGAAAGTAATTTTTCTGGGCACTTAACTTCTTAAGTGGGGCATAACACTTTATTCCAAATTTCCAAATAATTAAAAGTAATTCCATACATTTTATATATATACACACACACACACACACACACACACACACACACACACACACACACACACACACATACATACACACACACATTATATATATATATATATATATATATATATATATATATATATATATACATACACAGGTCTACCAAAGCAGTCCAAGGACAACCACAAAGCATTTTTTAGCTTTGTCCGCAACCTCAAAAGTAATACACAATTGTGTGCAGAGCTCATTGTAAATGGAGCCACCTATACTGAGCCAGAAGTTATAGCAAACCTCCTGGCTGACAAATTCAGCTCCACCTTTACTCTATCTCCCCCTCAACCTTCCCTCAGGAAATATCAAATAAAACTCCCCGACAGTCACTAGGGTCCTTAATGCTTTCTCTAAGACCAAGAGCAGTGCATCAATGGGTCCAGATAATATCCCAGGATGCCTTCTTAACAGCATGAAACATGACCTATCAGGGCCTCTGGAATTACTATTTAACTGTAGTCTCCAAACAGGCTTCGTGTCTCATGAATGGAGAAAGGTAACAGTCATCCCTCTGCACAAAGGTGGGCCATCTACAGACCCATACGTCTCACTAGTCTTGCATGTAAAGCCATGGAAAAAACTATCATGGATCAATAGAGATACAGTAAACCTCCAGAACACTGGAACCAACCCAGTTTGGTTTTGTCAAGGATAGATCACACCTTCTCAACCTGGTGGACATCTTTGAGGTCACCAAAGCAATGGATGAGGGCAAAATCATTCACACTGCCTACCTTGACCTGGCCAAGGTATTTGACAATACCCCACTCTGGTATTGTTGACAAATTCAAGAGGTTAGGTACAAACCCATATGTTACCCAGTAGAGAGCCAACTGACTCACAGACAGGACCCAGGAAGTTAGAACTGGGGAGTCTACCTCTACAAAGAGGCCAATCACAAGTGGATTCCCTCAGGGATCAGTCCTTGGACTGCTCCTTTTTGGCATTTACTTCTCATAAGTCAAGGCAAATGTCAGTGGTCTCTGGCTGACTAAATTTTCAGATGATTGCAAATTAGGAGCCGTCATTGAATCTCACTCTGACACAAATGTTCTCCAGGAAGGGCTGACACAGGCAAACAACTGGGGTCAGAGTCATGTACTACAACTAAATGCCAAGAAATGCATAATAGTATCCTTTGGGAAGTCATCCATCCCTGGTAACTATCATATTGACAACATACCCCTTAGAGTTAACCCAGTAGTCAGGGACTTGGGGACACACATAGATAGTAATCTAGCCTTTGATCATCACATGTCTACAGTGGTGAGGAAATCATTCTATGTTGCGCAACTTGTTTATTTTATTTATTTTATTTTATTTTACATTTGTTAACCGGGCTAGTCCAACTGGATACATGTCCATTTTCAGTGGAGGCCCGAGGAGAAAAGCTCCGAGTTTTCAAAACATTTAATGTTACAAGTAATTTAAAAATAATAATACAAAAATGTATAGCAAAATGTTACAAGAACAAGATTTGTTCATAGTAAAAAAATGATTTAACAACTGTTACCACAAGAAAGCAATAAGTAAGTAAATAAAGAAAAGCTGGGGATATAAGGTTACTAAGGACATCTACAGGATAAGACAGGAATTGGAAAACAGGATTGGTGGTTAGACGGGATGAGTAGAGCTGGACAGAGTAGAATGGTCAGAGAGAAATTATGATATAAGGATAAACTTTAAGAGGAAAAAAGAAATTAAGGAGACATGGTAGAGCAGAGGAGAAGGAAATGAAAAAGCAGATTAATCAGGGTTATTGCAAGAGCATAACCAGTGGTTGGAGAGGAAACGTTTAAGGTTAGTTTTGAATAATGGGAGAGATGAAAGAGCTGTAAGGTCATTTGGTAGGAGGTTCCATATTTTATCAACAAAGTTAGAAAAAAGAGAGTCACCTGCAGAATTTTTAGATAAAGAAGTTTGCATCTGCATTTTATTAGTTGGTAACTTTTCAGGTTATGGTATGGTGTTATGAGGGTAGAGAGAGTTGGGGTATTGTTAGGTTGATAAAGGACTTTATGGGCAATAATAAGTTGGTTAAATTGTAGTAGGTTAGGTAATTCAAGCCAGCCTAGTTGTTTTAGGTTTTGACAGTGATGAGTCCTATAAGGTGAGTTAGTAGCAAATCTGGCAATGCTATTATAAGATTTAGCTAGTTTGTTATGATTATAGTGGGACAGGTTAGTATAGATGGGGGAGGCATATAAAAGGGTAGAGAGTAAGTGAGTTCTGGCTATTGTAGATCTGGCTAGTGGTGATAGAAATTGTTTAATTCTATATAGAGATCCGAGTTTTTTGTTGGTAGATTTTATTATAGTGTTAATGTGAGTGTTAAATTTAAGTTGATTATCTATTGTGATTCCTAGGAGTTTGGTGGTGGTGTCAGGAGAAATTATAGTACCATTGTTGGATTGAAGTGTAAAATGAAGAGGGGGAGATGTGTGTGAGGGGGTAAACAGCAATAATTTGTTTTTTTTTGGGTTGAGGAGAAGACAATGGTTAGAGAACCATTTTTCTATAGTGGTGAAGGATTTTTGTGTGAGAGAATGTAGGTCAGTATGGGATTTTGCTGAGCAAATAATTGTGGAGTCGTCGGCGTATTGAATGCAGGTAGAGAAGGGGATAGAGATGAAGGTCATTGATGAAAATGGAGAATAACAGTGGGCCTAAGATAGAGCCCTGTGGGACACCTAGGGAAGTGGGTAGAAGTTCAGAAAGATGATTCTGCCAGAGAACTGCTTGTTTACGATTATCCAGGTAGGATGTGAACCAGTACAAGGCGGGTTTATCAAGTGATAGGGACTTTAGAATGTGAAGTAGGAGTTTATGGTTGACCATATCAAAGGCTTTAGAAAGATCTACAAAGAGTGCTGTTGACAAGAAATTATTGTTTAGATTTGTGTTGATACAGTTGGTAAAAGAAAGTAGGGCTGTGGTAGTACTGTGGTAAGGACGAAAGCCATGTTGACAGTCTGCTAAGAGATTGTGGTGGAGTAGGTGGGTAATTAGTTGTTTGTGGATACATTTCTCCATTATTTTAGCAAGAGGAGACAGAAGAGCTATGGGACGGTAGTTTGAGTATTCAGTAGAGTCGCCACCTTTGTGAAGAGGAATGATATGTGAGATTTTCCAGATTGATGGAATAGTGCATTCCTTAATAGTTCTGTTAATCAATATAGAGATTGGGTAGGCAATGGCTGAGGCTCCTAGTTGTAGGAATTCCCCTGGTAATTTGTCAGCTGAGGGGGTAGAAGGCTTAAGTTTTTGAAGTAAGGAGGAGATGAAGGAGGTGGGTATTGGTTCTAGTTGGAAAGGAGGGGGGGTGGGGCTTGTAGCGGACAGGTTGGCAGTGTCAGGATATTGTTGATTTGCACACAAGAGAGTGGAGTTCAGCAGGAAACAATCAGAGCAAGGGAAGAACTAACAGGTAAGTCAGTAGGTTGGAGAAGGTGTATTAGATAGTCAGCTAGTGTATAGAAAAAAAAGTGAGTAGAAAAGCTAGAGTCAGCAGAATCGAGGTAAGGTAAGAGAGGCTAGGCTAAAATGCAGTTCTGGAAAAAAGTTTCAGTTAAAGGACAGATAGGAAAGGTTAAGGGGGCAGAAGATAAGTATAAGAGTGGGAAGAGAAAAAGTAGCAGCAGGAAAAAGAATAAGGGTGCCACCTAGTGGCCAGTTGTATGTTTGCAGGGACAGACAGCAGAAAGGTATGGCATCTTAAGTCCAAGGAAGCCATTGTTCCACTGTATTCGGCATTCATCAAACCTATCATAGAGTACAATGCCCCCTTTGGTATGTACCTAACCAGGCATATCCAATAACTGTAACATCCACAGAGGTTCCACACTAAAAGAATACAGGGAGTAAGTAATATGTCCTATGCAGACTGTCTCAAGGCCCTATCCCTGTATTCTGTCTCCTACAGGCTTTTGAGGGGGTATCTATGCCTGGCATACAGAGCATTGTCAGACCCCACTCTGATGGACCTCCTACATATCCACAAAACAAAAAGTACCAGAATTACCCACTCTAAAGACTTAAACCTTGTCTGTGATATAAATAGGACCTGCTGGAGAGAGAGGTAGGTTATCCCAGAGACTACCCAGTCAATGGAAAAGGCTCCTCATCCATGTGAAGCAGAGATCCTCCCTAATCCAATTCAAGTGCAACTTGGACAACTGGATGGAAATCGGAAATTAATCCTTGGTTTGGCACCTATGTCTCTGATGCAAACAGGTAACCTGTAAATAGTTCATCTCCCAGGCCCTTGCTTACACTTATCAAGGGTATCAGAACTTGTCAGAGATTTGGGATGCATGGCTAGGCTTAAAAAGGCCCTTGTGGCCATTAGCCTAATAAACACCTATGATCCTATTTAAAAAAAAAAAAAAAACACTACAGTATTCTCCTAAACAATAAAAACACACCCATATGACAAATATGGAAGTGTCAGGCGAGGAGACCACTGCATGGAAAAAACATAACTGTAATGTTTCTTTTAAACATGCGACTAATTCTAAGATCGGGTGCCTCAAAACCAAGATGTTTGCTGTCCTTTCAAGTTGAAGCATATATTATGACCAAACAAACAAGTCTTAAGGATAACACATGTCAAATACATAGAAAACACATTTTCAGAAAAACATAAGGAAACAAAATATTGTATTGCAGAACCAAAAAAACAGACATAAATAGCATTTTTTTATTTTAAATCTCTGCTGTTCTGGGTAGAAATATCAGTTCATGGAGGCTGATCAGCTTACCTCAACCTAGCCAAAGCTTTTGACACCATTCCTCACCAAGGCATCATGGGTAAACTTATCACACTAAAAGTAAACTCTTAAGCTACCCAATGGATATCGAAGTCTTTCAGACAGAATGCAGCAAACCGAGAATGGGGGTACACTGTCCACAAAAAGGCTCCAGTACTGCCCCCCCCCCCCCCCAGGTCTCAATTCTATGCCCTCCTTTTTGGTATTTACATCTCTTTACATCCAAGGCCTTTGACTGACTAAGTTTTCTGAGGACTGTAAACTATGACATTTGACAACTCTCCTGGGGATGATTCTTCAAAGTATAACATGCACAAACAAAAGGTGCCACAACTATGATCACATATTAAATTCCAAAAGGTGCAGTATTGTATCTTTTTGTTAAACAGAACACCCTTGCACCTACTACATTAATGGTACTCCTGTAATACAGATATTTGTCAGTCAGAGACCCGGTATATTTGTTGACAATGAGCTCTCCTTGGACTAACATGTAGCCATGATTCTTAGAAGTCTTTTAATTTGGCTCAGTTGATTTCAATGGGTATTCCCTCCAGGTCCAAGGATAACATTTCTCTATACCTCCTTTATTAGGGACATAATTGAAAATGGTGACCCCTTTGACATGTATTGTACCAGATAAGATCCAGACCCCACAATCTCTTTACAAAGAAAAAATCAACTGTTGAGTTTATATTACTTGTGAACAATGACTTGAGATTTCTTTCTCTTCCCTGTCTTAGACTCCTTAAGGGTAAACTCAGCCTGGCCCATAAGGTCTCAGTATGGCCCTGGCCTGAGCAACCTCCTTCATATTCACAAAGCCAACAAACACCATCAACACTCAGACTAAGACTTTAGCCGTCACCATAACA
Source organism: Protopterus annectens (assembly GCF_019279795.1). Lineage (NCBI taxonomy): Eukaryota > Metazoa > Chordata > Ceratodontiformes > Protopteridae > Protopterus > Protopterus annectens. Next base: position 985,810,896 of record NC_056739.1, on the reverse strand, counting down.
AGCCGAGCCTACTGACATGACAGACATCTCAGAGTTCCACTCTTCTGCTACAGACTCCTGCTTTATATTAAAGCAGTTAACTTACCCTCTCCAAATGCAGTGTGGATAACTGAATGGTTAACTGCAACTACATCCATGATCTCATGCCACAAACCCTCACTGAAAGGGATAGCAAGGTGTGGGCACTACAATGGTTAGGCTACAAATGTCTACTTGATCTGCCTAGTAGAAATCTGTGAGAAGTGCTAACGCAAAGAAATGGGGGAAAAAAAGTCAGTGATGTTCCAAGTATGATTCAGTCAGAGTGACCAAATGTATGCTTTTCTGACCTGCTCCAGACTACTTCAAGCAGCTGGTTATAAAAGTACCAGAAAATGAGAAAAAGGCCGACTTCAGCATAGTAGTTTGCTCCCACAAGGAAAAGTACAGTTGTGTACACTTACCATAAATGTAGATGTTCCGAGTGTATTCACTGTTGCAGTCCTGACTTGTGGAATTTCCTGTCGTGGAGGACCTCAGTTGGCCAGACTACCAGAGAAAACTCTTTCCACCTCCCAGGGTGGCAGATGCCCTGACTGATGCTCAGGTATAAAGGGAGCCAGTCTGTGCCATGATTTCAGTATTTTTTGTTCTCTACCAGCAGGAGCACTAAGTGGACAGGAGGAAACCAAGGAGGAGGACCCTTACAGCAGGGGCACCAATGGGGGGAATCGTTTGTCTGGATTAGTTTATAATTAGTAAGCTATGTAGTAGGCCAAGGAGGGAAAGAAGACTGCAACAGTGAATACACTAACATCTACATTTATGGTAAGTGTACACAACTGTACTACGTTCTTCATTTTTCACTGTTGCAGGTCTGACTTGTGGGATGATTCCTAAAGTTGAATTGAGAAGGGAAGGAGATTAAGGAGAGGACAGGATGTCCTACAGGATGGCAGTGGCAAATTCTGCTCTAGACTTAGAAAAGGCTGCCGCGTGGTAGTGTTTTGTGAAGGTATGCAGAGATGACCAGGTGGCTGCTTCCAAGATGTCCTTAGTAGGGACTTAGGGACTCACTTTAGAAAGGCAGCAGAGGTAGCGGTAGCCCTTGTGGAGTATGCCCTAATCATTTCAGGGATTTTTTTTTGCCATGACAACTGCAACAGAAAGAAATACAGTGGGAGATCCATTTAGAGATAGTCTGTTTAGAAGTTGGCTTCCCCTCAGAGCCAGGGGCAAAGGTAATAAAAAGCTGGTCAGATTTTCAAAATTTTTGTCCTGTCCAGATAAAAGTGGTGCTGCCTTTGCACATCCAAAAAATGAAGTATTATTTCCCCTTCTTTCAATCCAAAAAATGAAGTATTCTTTTCCCTTTGTTCTGACAGCTAGGAAAGGATGTAGGCAGCTGAAAGTACAGTTTTGTACCTACCATAAATGTAGATGTTTGAGTGTTCACCCTGCTGCAGTCATCACACTTGGGTTATCCTGTCGTCAGGCAGTCCCGCAGTCGGCCGGAATTCCAAAGTCTTGGTCCGGCGTCGGTTGCTGTCACTTCTTCCCTGACGTCAGTGCGCCAAGGGTATATATGATGCAACCGACGCCATATTCTTCAGTTTTTCTTGCCCCAAATGTCAGGTGCGCCCCAAAAAGGTGGTCAGTAATTAGTACCACGTTATGAGTTTTAGCACAAACACAAAATCCCTCTAGCTATAAGCAAATACATCAGGAAGGTTTTGTAGAGATTTAGCCAGTTAGATCAGAGGGGATGGAGGGAGGGTAACCTGGACTGCAGCAGGGTGAACACTCGAACATCTACATTTATGGTAGGTACAAAACTGTACTATGTTCATCGTGTTACCCTGCTGCAGTCATCACACTTGGGTAGAATCCCAAAGCTAAGGATGGGTGGAAGAGTCATAGAGGGTTAGAGGAGGCTATAAGACCCTGCAGAACTGCAGTGGCGAAGCCAGCTCTAGTCTTAGAGTAAAGTGGTAGTGTTTGGTGAAGGTGTGTACTGAACTCCAAGTAGCAGCTTCTAAAATCTCCTTGGTTGGAACCCCCCTGAGGAAGGCTGTAGATGTAGCTGTTGCCCTGGTAGAGTGGGACCTAATGGTAGCAGGCACTGGTTTTCCATGATGGGTATAGCAAAAATGAATGCAATGTCCTATCCATTTGGAAATGGTTTGTTTTGATATAGCCTTCCCTTGTGAAGCTGTAGCATAGGATACAAAGAGCTGGTCAGATTTTCTGAAAACCTTAGTTTTATCCAAGTAGTAACGAAGTTGCCTGTGAATGTCCAAGGAATGCAGGAGTCTTTCTCCTTTGTTCTGTGGATTTGGGAAGAAGGTGGGTAAGTAGATGGTTTGATTTAAAGCCACACTGGAAACCACCTTAGGCATGAAGGAAGGATTAGTTCGTAGAGAAACTCTGTCTTGATGGAAAATGAGGAAAGGTTCCACTGCCATTAGTGCCTGCAGCTCTGAGACTCTTCTAGCTGAAGTTATTGCTAGCAGCAGGGCAGTCTTCCATGATAGAAACTGTAGATCTTCAGAGAAAGATGGTTAAAAGCGAGGTAGCGTAAGTTTTTCCAGAACAAAATTGAGGTCCCATGTTGGTGTAGGTGCTCTCCTGGGGGGTCTAATGTTTTTTGCCCCTCTGAGGAACTGCCTTAGAAGTGGATGTGAAAATAAGGGTGGATCCGTGTTGTAGTGGGCTGAAATAGCTGATGCATAGATTTTAATGGAAGAAAAAGAAAGTCCTTTGTGCAACATCTCAGTTAAGTACTGTAGAATCTGAGGCATGTGAGGCTGGAGTGTGTTTTGGCCTTTAGCTTGGTTCCAGGCGCAAAATCTTTTCCATTTATCCGAGTAGGCCTTCCTGGTGCTGGGCCTCCTAGTTTCCAGGAGAACATCCATAACTGCTTGGGAAAGAGGAGCTGGCTGGATGCTTAGTTGATTTGCCATGTAGCCAGATTTAAGGTTTTGAGCTGGCTGTGTAGAATCTGATTGTTTTGCTGTGTGAGCGAATGAGCAATTTGTGGCAAAATCCAAGGTGGGCCCTGGGCCATATTCCTTAATAGTGGGTACCAGTGCTGGCGTGGCCAGTCTGGGGCTATGAGTATCAGTCATGGTCTCTCCTTTCTGACTTTCAGAAGCACCTTTGTGAGGAGAGGCAATGGAGGGAAGGCATATACTGTCAGGTTTTTCCAACTGAATGAGAGTGCATCCACTTTCCATGCTTGTCGGTGAAGTGTCCTTGTACAAAATTTTGTTAGCTGATAGACCTGTTTGCAAGCCCCCAAAACTATGTCTGGAAGGCCCCATTTTTGAGTTATCATCGGAAATACTTGTGGATCCAGTTTCCACTCGTGGGGATCCATGATGTTTCCTGCTGAGGTCATCTGCCAATGTGTTCTTTTTTCCCGGCAGGAATTGAGCTTGTAGCTGAACTTGGTAAGTCAGTGCTGTGTTCCACAAGGTCATTGCTTGCCTGCATAGAGGGTAGGAGTGTGTACCCCCTTGTTTGTTTATGTACCACATTACTGTGGTGTTGTCTGTCCTTACTGTAAGTTGTCCTGGATGTAATAGGTTCTTGAAGGCTGTCAGAGAATTCTGTACAGCTAGCATCTCTTTTTGATTGATGTGCAGATTTCTTTGATCTGCAGTCCATACGCCTTGAACGTACTGACCTGCCATGTGTGGCCCCCAGGCGTAGTCTGATGCATCTGTTGTCATAGTTTGCCTGGCTGGGGGCAAGGTGAAAGGCTGACCCCTTGTTGAGGTGACATGCCTGTGACCACCATAGAAACTCCTGTTTTAGGCAAGGAACGAGAGATATCATTGTGTCCAAGCTGTGGCTGTGTTGAGATCATACGCTTTTTAGGTACCACTGTAATTTCCTCATATGCAGCTTTGCAAATGGTATTAGTAGTATGCAAGATGCCATGAAGCCCAAGGCCTGCAGAATTTTTCTTGCAGGGAGTAGGGTCTTTGTTGCCATTGTTTTGAAATATTGAGTTAGTTGTAGTTGTTTGACTGGCGTCAGATAAGCCTTCTGGGCCATTGTATTCAAGCTGGCACCCAGGAATTTTATATTTTGTGAGGGTACTAGTTTTGATTTCTTTTCGTTTACTGTGTACCCCAGGCAACTTAGAAGATGTTTTACAAAAGCCAGACGTTGTAAGAGGATGTCCTTGCTTTCTGCTTGGATGAGGCAGTAGTCCAGGTATGGGTATATTTGAATTCCTCTTTGTCTGCAGTATGCAATTACTGGTGCCAGGCATTTTGTGAAGACCCTGGGCGCAGTAGATAAGCCAAAGGGCAGTGCAGAGAATTGGTAATGGGTTGAACCTGCAATGAAATGGAGGTATCTTCTGCAACTCTGTCTGATAGGGACATGCAGGTATGCCTCCTTGAGGTCCAACGTTACTAGCCATGCTTTCTTGCCCAACATGGGAAGAAGCTGCTGTAGTGTTAGAATCTTGAATTTGGGTACTTGTAAGGTGTTTAGAACTGAAAAGTCCAGAATTGGTCTCCAGGCTTTGTTCTTTCTGGGGACTAGAAAGAGTCTTGAGTAAAATCCTTGGCCTTGCTCTCGTGTAGGTACCAGTTGAATGGCTCTCATATCCATGAGGGCTGTCATTTGTTTTTGTGCCTCTGCCCATTGATTTTTGCGGCAGGTTTGGCATTCCTCTTTTCGTTGGCAAGGTGTGGAAATGGAATCTGTATCCTCGTGAAATTATGTCTAGGACCCATTTGTCCTTTGTGACAATGTGCCAGTTGTCTGAAAAAAGTGTGAGTTTTCCTCCCAAGAAAGCTGCCAAGAGAGTGTTGCTTGGCCAGATGAGGTGCAAGTCATTGAGTTTGCCTTCTGGTAGTTTGGGACCTGTCTTCTCCTCCCTTCTGTGTTGCAGTGCCCCATTGTTGAGCTTTGTATTGGGCTTGTGGTTGTCCTCTGCCTCTTGGACATCTGTATTTACCCCTCTGTGGTCTGTCAGTAGCTGGATAGCACCAATTCTTAGTTGGCCAATTTCTGCTGAAGCGAGGGGGCTGTACCTGCAGAAAATCTATGACTGTCTGCATAGATTTTGCCTTATCCTCCATTTTCTTTAAGACGACTTCTGCCTTAACTTCAAATAGAACATCCTGCTGTAAGGGGGGATCTAGAAGCTTTGCTTTAACATGATCAGGCAGAGTTTGTTCCTTTAACCAAGCATGTCTACGTATATCAGACCCAGTGACAGCTGCTCTGCAGGAAGCCTCCAAAAAATCAAAACCACATTGTAAAGTATGTTTGTCCACCTGTTCAGTTGAATGCAACAGACCCTGCATTTCTTTCAATTCAGACTGTTGAGGGAGTGTGCTCATTTTTGTTTTAGCTGAGACATTAGAAATTGCTGATATTTTAGCATGTGAAATTGGCAATTTAGTGCTCTCATAGCTAGAGTGGCTGAGGTGTAAACCTTTTTCCCCCACCTGTCTAGTGCTCTGGAGTCCCTTTCAGAGGGTACAGGGATTTTTTGCCATAGAAGCCTTAGCCCCTTTGGGACCCTGGGAGATAGCCTCTGGATCAGCAACAGGGCTTTTATAAAGGAATTTGTGGGAATCAGGCACTCTATAGTATCTGTCTGGTTTGGCTGGAGCAGGAGGCAGAGAATCTGGGTTCAAACTAGATTCTAAATAAACATCATCCACAATGTCTAAAACTGGGGGGATGGCAAGTGGTCTGTGCTGGGGGAGTAAAAGAAACTCTCTGAGCCTTTTCTTTGAGTCAGAGTAGTCCTGACCTTCCCAGTGAAAATGTTCCCTCATAGTGTGTAAAGTTTCCCCAAAGGAGTAGTCTTCAGGAGGAGAAGCTGAGGGGATAGAATCCTCAGCAACTGCAGAAATATTAAACTGTTGAAAAACATGAACAAGATGGGTCTGGAAGCAATGAGAGCGAACTCCACGTAATAAAACACTGTTTATTGTGCACAATAGAATCCTCAGCATCAGAATCTTCATAAGGGGAGAAGGAGTAATCTTGGTCCTCAGAGGAGCCTGAGGAAATAGACACTTGATGAGAGGAGGCATAATCCTCCTCTTGTCTAGGCCTTTTGTCGGTTGGGGGTTGGGAACCCCTGATTAAAGAGATCAAATCTTCAGCCATTTTAAGCATCTGTTTCTTAGGCATGGGGCCTTGAACTGGAGACTGAAGTGCAGTCTTTTTAGGTTTAATAGGAGTCTTAAGCTTAGAATACATTTTTATGGTGAGCATTGTCGGTCTGAAGACGCCTTCAGAAACCGAAGGTGTTTCTACAGCACCGACATCTCTTTCTGCAGAGTCGTCGGTAAGGGCTAAACAAAATGGCTGCGTCAGCCTAGCGCTCTCCGCCAAAGGCTCCGAAGCGGTCTCGGGTTCCAAATCTGTGGTAGTCAGGGGCTGCGTCAGAGCCTCACTGAAGACCGGTGAACCATAGACCGTTCCAGCCGAGGCCTCGGAGTCTGGCTTGGGCCTAGGCTGCCTGTCCTTATCCTTGTGTTTTTTGTGCACGCTGGTAGTCGGTTGTTCCGACGGCATTGTGTAGTTAAATTTTCTACTGAAGTAGTGTCATGCGAAATCAAAGCATCTTTTTATAGTACGCTTATTAAACCTAGCACAAAAACGACAACCAGTGACGTCGTGGTCTGGGCCTAGGCAAGGTATGCAGTAAGAATGAAAATCCTTATGAGGTATTTGCTTCCCACAAGAAATGCAATTGTTAACTTTTTCTGACATCGGACTGAGGCAAGAAAAGTTTCCCCAATGGGGTACTTAGCTTTACTGAAGACTTCGGATCTGAAATTTGACTTCGAAAATCTCAGGAGTTGGCCGACCGGCACTTGCGAACTGCTTCTGCTTCGGGCACCGTGTGGCAAGAAAGACTGAAGGATATGGCGTCGGATGCATCATATATACCCCTGGCGCACTGACGTCAGGGAAGAAGTGACAGCAACCGACGCCGGACCAAGACTTTGGAATTCTGGCTGACTGCGGGACCGCTTGACGACAGGATAACCTAAGTGTGATGACTGCAGCAGGGTAACACGATAAACATCAGCTTGATTTAGAGAAGCATCCATGACCACCCTGGGCATGAATTAGGGATTCGTTTTGAGGAAAACCCTTTCTTGGTGAGAGAGAATAAATGGTTCCACTGCCATGACTGCCTGCAACTCAGAAACCCTCCTGCCTGATGAAGAAGCCAACAGCAGGGTTGTTTTCCAAGTAAGAAACTTCAGAGGAGCAGATGCTGCAAGTTTAAAAGGAGGGGATACCAATGTTGCATGGGCCAGTCTGGTGCTATCAGTATTGCCTTGGGTCTTCTTCCCTTATCGTTAGGCGCACTCAAGGCAGAAAGGGTTAGGGGAAGAATGCATAAATGAAGAGGTGAGTCCAGGGGAAGGAGAAAGCATTTTCAGGCATATTTCTATTTGATTCTGACAAAGAATTTTTCAGTTGAGCATTTTCCTTGTTGGCAAAGTGGTCTGTCTGTTGGACTGAGTCAAGCTGAGAAAAAGTTCCCAATGCAGATGAAATTCATTGGGTTCCATCAAGATTCTGTGGTGGTGATCTGCTAGAACATTTTGAGCCCCTAGAATTTATTGTGCCATGAAGTACAAGCTAACACAGAAGGCCTCTGGCTAACGAAGTTCGCAGTGGACTGCAAACTAGGAGCCATAGTTAAGTCCACAAATGATGTGGACATCCAACAGAAGGGCCTCACTGAGACAGATGCCTGGTGTTAGAGCCATGGCCTCAAGCTAAATGCCAAAAAGTGCAGTGTCATCCCCTTTGGCAAAAACTCTGTACCCATGAACTACCACATATGCAGCAATCTACTTAACACCGAATGCGTGATAAGAGACCTTGGGACCCAGGTGGACAGTAGTCTCTCCTTTGATAGTCACATCGCTACAGTAGTCAGGAAATCCTTCTACATGGCACACCTCATCATAAAAGGGTTCTCATCCAGGAAAAAAAAAGAGGTCATTGTTTCCCTCTACTCATCACTCATTAGACCAATTATCGAGTACAATGCCCCTTTTGGAATGTACCTCACAAGACATCTGCAGCAGCAGGAAAGGCCACAGAAGTACCTCACAAAGAGGATTACTGGCCTCAAACAAATGCCATACACTGACCGCCTCAAAAAACTCCAGCTTTACTCCGTAGCATATCGCCTTCTCCCAGGTGATCTCTGCCTAACATATAAAGCTATGTCAAACCCAGAGCTGTTGGATATGCTACACTTAAAGAAATCCCAATCCTTCCGAGCTACACGCTCTAGGGACCTAAATCTTGTCACCACAATAAACAGGACACGCTGCAGGGATAGATTCCTGTCCCAGAGACTTCCTAGACTCTGGAACAAGCTACCCATCTATGTCAAGCAAAGTTCTAAATTAGCACTCAAGAAAAATCTTGATGAGTGGATGGGAAATAGGAAATACACCCCGGGGATCACTTCTGTGTCTCTGCTGGACAGTGGCACAGGAAAATAACTTTTTTGGGTGGCGTAAGCTATGGAACCTTGCTGGCTAGGCTTGCGCAGCCCCTTGGGCAGATAGCCTAGTACCTACCTATGAACCTATGAGGTGCAACCCCCAAGAGCATGCAGTTTCCTAGACCTGCATCACTAGGTGGTGCAGGGGATAACAGTGCATTTCTCCTTGACTGTTTATGTACCACATAACTGTGCTATTGGCTGTTTTTACTAACAGTACCCCTGGTTCCCATTTTTCTTTGGCGGCTATCAGTCCTTTTTGCACTGCCATAAGTTCTTTCCCATTGAAGAAGCTGTCCTTGAACTGAACATCCCACTTCCCTTGTGATTGGAGGTGCTGAAAGTGAGCCTCCCAGGCTGTCTCTGAAGCATCGATGGTGAGTGTTTGGCCCTGGGGAGTGAAATTGAAGGAAGGCCCTGATTTTGAGTAAAATCCTGTACCCGCCAAAAAAACTGTAGTCTGAGACAAGGGATCAACTGTAAAGCTCTGGCACCATACATTCTTGAGGCACTACCGAAGCTTCCTCATGTGGTAGCCTAGCCAGAGGGACCATGAGGATACATGATGCCATATATCCCAGTGCTCTGAGAAACTCTCTGGCTGATATGCAATGTTTCTGCTGGATTTTTGGAAGCAGTTTTTCAAAGGAGACTTTGTCTGGAGGAAGAAAGGCCTTTTGAACTGAAGAGTCCAGGAGTGCCCCCAGGAAAACTATCCTTTTGGTTGGGGCAGTGTTGGATTTATGGGGATTTATTGTGAATCTAAGGGAGGACAGGAGAGCTTGGGTGAACTTCAGGGTCCTTGATAGTTGACAGGTCTGTGGCCTATATCAGGCAATGCTCCAGATAAGGGTATATTTGGACCTCCTGCTCCTGCAGAAAGCAATTGGAAGTGCTAGACTCTTTGTGAAAACCCTTGGAGTGGTAGATAAGCAAAGGTCAGTGCTGAAAACTAATAGTGACTGGAGCCTGCCCTGAAGTAAATAAAGCTTCTGTGACACTTTCCAATTGGAATGAGCATATAGGCATCTTTTAGGTCTATTGAGATTGTGATGGCTTGAGGGGTTATTATAGGTAATAACTTGGGAAGAGTCAACATTCTGAACTTTGAAACCAGGAAAAACAGATTGAGGTTGGACAGGTCCAAGGCTGAGCATCAGGGAACCAGGAATAACATGGAGTAGAATCCTTTGCCTTTTTGATCTTCTGTAACTTGTTCCACAGCTCCCGGAGAACATAAGATCTGAATCCTGGCAAGGGCCTCTGATTACTGATTTTGTGGAACATCTGGATAGCCTGAGTATTTTCAAGGCTCTTTGAAAGCGAGTTTGTAACAATTTGAAATAATGTTTAAAACCCACTTGTCTGAAGTGATATGGGCCCAGTTTTGTTTGAAATGTGACATCCTTCCTCCTAATGTTGTAGTGGGGGCAAGTGGCAGGGATGAGTCATAGCTGCTCTCTGGCAGGGGGCTTATGAACTGGATCTCCCTTGCCTGGGAGCCTCAGAGGTTCATTGCCTGCTTCTTTGCAACTGTTGCTGCTGCTTATGGGTTCTATCCTACTGAAGTTTTCAATGCCTACCCTTAGGCTAGGAGGGAAAAAGGAAGTTATGTACTCACCATAATGTTCCATCCGAGTAGTTAAACTTCATTTTTCTGCAACCTGTGGGTATTCGGATCCGTATTGGATCCGAGCCGGCAACATTTTTTCTAGCATCTGCTCCAAGCTCCTCCCCCTACCCATAATACACCACCATCTCCTATCTTCCCTCATATCGAGTTTGCTGCAACCATACACTTTAGCAACTCAAACTAAATAAACCTAACATTCACATGAAAAGGTCAGGGGGATGGAGGGTGAAAAATGAAGTATAACTACTCAGATGGAACGTTATGGTGAGTACATAACTTCTTTATCTGAAGTAGTTAACTTCATTTTATCTGCAACCTGTGGGACAGAGTCCCCAGCTACTCAAAAATCCTGGGAGGCCCTCATGGAAGGATATTCCTGAGAACTGCAGAGCCAAAGGATGCTCTCCCTCTGGAAATCAGATCTAATTTATAATGAGATGAAAGTATGTGAATTTGCCCAAGTTGCTGCTGCACAAATGTCATCCAAAGGAACCTTAGACCAAAAAGCAGCAGAAGTCTCAATGGACCTGGTAGAGTGAGCTTTAACCAGACCAAGAGGAGATAAACCTTTGGCTTTGTAAATATGTAAAATGCAAAGAGTGATCCATCTGGCTAAAGAAACCTTGGAAATGGCCTTTCCCAAAAAAGGTTCAGAAAATTAGACGAATAATTGATCGGACTTAAGGAAGTGTTGTGTTCTATCAAGATAGAAACAAACAAAGTTGTCTATGAACATCTTACAAATGAAGTTTATATTCACCCTTGTTCTGAAAATTTGGAAAGAAAACAAGTAAATTAATTGTTTGGTTTATGCTCGATTGAGATGCCACTTTTAGTAGAAAAGAAGGATTTGTATGAAGAGAGACCCTGTCCTTATGGAAGACCAAATAAGGAGGCATGGCAGACAAAGCCTGAAGCTCAGAAACCCTCCTAGCTGACGTAATAGCCACTAAGAAGGCTGTCTTCCAAGATAAAAACTTTATATCCAATGATGCTGCAGGTTCAAAAGGAGGAGTTAATAATGACTGGAGAACCAAAGTGAGGTCCCAAGGAGGAACCGAATCTTTGATAGGAGGATGCAAAAGAAAAGTGCCTTTTAGAAAGGCTTTACACAGCCTAGAGGAGGCCAGGGTGATCTTATTTTCACCAACATGAAAGTTAGAAATAGCTGCCAGCTGTACTTTCACCGTGGAGGAACTAGCTCCTTGCTGAAAAATACTAGTCAAGACATCCAACACAACTGGAACAGGAGCTGTAAAAGCATCCATGTTTCAATGAGAGGCCCACAGAGAAACATCTCCATTTACTGCGATAACCTTTCCTAGTGGAATCTTTAAGAGAAGCCACTAGTATAGATTTAACGGGATGAAAGACCAAGAGTCCTGGCAATCAAGGGAACTGGAGCAGTCAAGCTGCCAGCTTGAGACTGTCCAGGTTGGGAGGGTAGGCACCCGAAGGATGAGAAATTAGATCCGAGCAGGGATCCAGAATCCATGGAGTAGCTAGAAGATGAGACCAAAGGAAGGGGAACCAAACCTGACGAGGCCAGAATGGGGCAATGAGGATCACTTTGTTCCCCAGTTGGCAAGCTTTCTGAAGAAACTTTGGAATGAGTGGTAATGGTGGGTAAGCATACAGTAACCCGAGGGGCCAAACATGGACTAGAGCATCTCTAGGGGCATCCCCTGGTGAGGAAATCAGAGCGAAGAACTCGCTGCACTTCGCGCTGGAAGGAGATGTGAAGAGATCGCAGCAAGGCTGTCCCCATGCAAGGAATATCTCCTCCACTACTGACTGTTTCAGAGACCACTCATATGGCATCAGAAAAGCCCGACACAATCTGTCCACTAAAATGTTGGAGCACCCCAGGATATGCGTTGCAATCAGAAACCGACCGGTGGAAATTACCCACTCCCACACTCTCATGACCTCGCGACACAGAGGGTAAGATCTGGTTCCCCCCTGCTTGTTGATGTACCAGACAACTGGCATGTTGTCTGACTGAATTGCAATCGTACCCGGAGGAAGGACAGTGTGGAAGGCTTTCAGTGCTAAAAGCACTGCCCTCATCTCCAGAACATTTATGTGCAATCTGTTCACTGTCTGGGACCATGTGCCTTGGACTGTCCTTCCAGAACAATGTCCCCCCCACCCGAGTTGGGAGGCATCCGTGGTCACTGTGGCTTGGGCTGGAGATGACATGAAAAGGCATCCCGCTGCAACTTCCGGTGAATGGCGCCACCAAAAAAGAGACATCCTGCAGGTGTGACTTATCCTTATCGGAAAATCTATGGGAAGGTCTATCCAAGACCATTGAACACGCTAGAGTCCATTGAAGAACCCGCATGTGAAGGCATGCACAGGGGAGGATAGAGATCGCTGCAGCCATAGAGCCCAGGGCTCGGAGAACATCGTTCGCCTTTGGAAAGCTGAGGTCCACAATTAGAGCAATGTGGTACCTGAGGTTTAAGATCATGTCTGGCATTAAGAAGACTTTTAGTTGCAAAGTGTCTAGCCGTGCCCTGATAAAATCTAAGACTTGTACAGGTCGCAAAAAAATTTTGGAAATATTGACTGCAATCCCCAGCCGATCTGCCAAGAGAAGGAAGTAGTCTCGGGCCAGACATAGAAGACGCTTGGTGGACGCAGCAAAAAGCCAGTCGTCCAGGTAAGGAAATACATGAATTCCCTGAAGCCTCAGGTGAGCTGCTACTACTGCCATTACCCTGGTAAACACCCTGGGGACTGTGGTGAGACTGAAGGGTAGAGCTCTGAACTGGAAGTGACTGGTTTCCAGCCGGAAGCAAAGAACCCCCCCCCCCCCCCCGGAGCTTCTATGGATCTTGATATGGTAGTAAGCATCCTGTAAGTCTAATGAGCACATCCAGTTGCACTCGCAGAGATAAGGTAGAATGTACTGTAGGGTGACCATCCGGAACTTTTGTTTGGTGACAGACAGGTTCAAGGTTGACAGGTGTAGAATGGGCCAGAGGTCTCCAGTCTTTTTTGGCACTAAAAAGAATCTGGAGTAAATGCCTAATCTGGACTGGTCGAGGGGGACCAGTTCGATGACACGTTTGTGAAGCAGCTTTTGGGACATCTGGGGGGCATCTTGCAGCACTTGGAGAGGCAACAAATGGGATAGTGTAGCCTCTGGATTTTATTTATAGCACCCAGTGATCTGCAGTTATGGACTCCCATGCCGCTGGGTGCAAGGACAATCTCCCCCCGACTGCTGGGTGCAAGGACAATCTCCCCCCTACTGCCTCCAGAGTAGGACAGTCGGGCAACCTCTCAGGGCTGCTGCATGGGCCTGTCAGAAAAAGGTTCCCTAGACCCAAAATTCCTGGGACCCCATGTACCCCTAAGTCGGCGTAGATCCTGTCCCCCTCTGCCTCTGGGGGATGAATTATCCTGAAACTCCCAGGAAAACTGTGATTTCCAGAACCACATCTTCTTTTACACTCTTTGGTTCATATAAAAGGAACGCTAAGGGTTAGAGAAGTGGATCCAAATGGCAGACAAAGTCTTCTCATCTTTTTCGCTTGGGACAAGAGTGTCATGTACTGTCTTCCCAAAAAGGAAAAAAAAACATCATAGGGAGCATTGGTAAATGATGACTAGAAAGGGTCTGCAAACTGACACAATGTGATTGAGGCATGTCGCATCATGGCTATGCCCATCCCAGCCACCCTAGCTGCTCCTTCCGTGGCATGGGAAAGGAGGTGCATGGAAGCCTTTGATACAGATTTCAGAGTCTAAATCTTCGCAGAGAACAGTTGATTGCCCTGCTGTGATAAAGACTCTGGGGGAGACTCAGCGAATTCCGAGACAAGGTCTCGCTGCAGCCGTATAACATATGCCAAATAGTTCAGCGCACGGATGGAAAAGGTGCTGATGAAAAAATGCGCTTCCCAAAACCTATCCACCGACCTGGACTCCTTGTCCAGAGGGTGGACTGAGGAGCTCTCTTGCGCCAGTTCCTTCTTGGTGGCTGCTGTGACCACAATAGCATCAACAGGGGCTCCTTTAGACCAAGGTTGTCTGTCTGTGAGAGGAGAAAGAATCTTGTCAGGGCATTTGGGGATCGGTTCTATGATGTCAGGCTCCTTCCATGCCCGCGTGGTGATAAGATCCACCAAGGGGTCCACTGGCGGGGACACCCAAGAAGTAGATGGGCTCATGCCAAAATCCACCAGGAACACGGACTCATCAGTAGAAGGTTTTGGGGCTGACCAACCTCCCCTCTGGTGAAGGATCTCCATGATTTCTCCGAAGGAAACATCCTCGGGAGGTGACCTGGGGGAACTTTCTCCATCTAAATCTGTGTCCATAGTGAGGGACTCAGGGGAGTCCAAGTGCCTCCTTTTGCACTTGTGCTTACGGGGGCCTTCTTCAGTGGGACTCTCTGAAGAGGACTCATGAGCCACGGGGGGTTCCCCTCAAGGAGAATAACCTGGGGCTCCTCTGGCATGGGCTATCCCTGAGACAGGTTGAAGGGAGTCATCGCCAAATCCAGTGGAGTCTGGGTGGAATCCGAAGAGATAGGCTGAAGTCTCAATCCCTTTGAAAAAACCCTTTCCACCACTTCAAACGCTGAAGGAGAGCACACCACTTTGGCACCCAGCAAAGAAGAAGCTCTCTCCGGGTCCAAAATGGGGATCGGAGCCAAAGCGAGGGTAGCCTGAGCTCCAAGGGAACAGTTCAGATCCAAAAAGGTTGGAGCCGAAGGATCCATTCCCTCGGGCCTTACTCCCTGTCCATGGCTAAGAGAGTCACTCGGATCCGAACTGGCCAGATCCACGGAACTCAAAGTAACAGCCAGAGTTGAGGTTGGAGGAACTGTCAGCGCCGAGCTACCAGCTCCAAAAAGAGTCTCTGATCCAAATACCCCAAAGCAGCCGCACAGATCGGGGAAGGAGAAATAGGATGGAAGAAGGGCATGGAGGTCCCCCCTCCAGAGGGAGAGGGGCCTGCAAGACTCCCAGCTGTATTTGGGTCTGAATGAATCTCTGCATCATCCTGTCCATGTCCAAGTCCGATAGACTCAGAGTCAAACGCAAAGAGGGAGTACGCTATGTCACAATTCAAAAACCACTTTACCCTTTTGATAAGTGTAGAAGAAGCACAATTCCCTGAGACTGGAGCACATCCACTCAACTCCTACAGACCAAACACTGTATATGACACACACACACTTTATATTACATATCTATCTTATACATACACACATATTATAAATATATATATATATATATATATATATATATATATATACACACACACACACATACATACACACACACACACATATATATATATATATATATATATATATATATATAAAATTGAATGAAGAAAAAGACACACAATAAAACGTGAGCGCTTTGGCAGTGTAACCCACTGCTTTCTCAGACGTATAACACCCTACAAGGCTCCTTTCTTTTATACAATGCAATGTAAATTGAATAATGACCCATCTTAAGGGTACATATCATGTGCTACTAAAACCTATTATTTCAAGTGGTATGACATATAGTTATAAGTATAAATATAAATATTTAATAAAACACATCCTATAACTGCGGTGGTGGTGCTGCGGTAGCATTGTTGCCTCACAGGAAGACGTTGTCCTGATCGATTCTCAGCTAGAGCGTCTTCTGTGTGGAGACATGCATGAATGGGCTGCATCCTTTCGCTGAAGGTTGTGCGTCAGGGCCGGCAACTCGGCACATAAAAATCTACTGCCAATCATTAGCAGACCGGAGTTTCGCTGTGGCGACCCCTAACCGGGAAAAGCCGAAAGACACAACAACAATAAAACACATCCTATATAAAACTACATAAAAATGTACATATAAAAATTCCAAGGTATAAAACAAATTTATATAGATAGCATCTTATAAATTATCATATGGAAATGAATGAATGTTTACATATAGTTGTATTTTTAAGATCACAAAATGGTATAGCAGTGACAAAAATTTCCATTCATTTAAGCAGTCTAGCTTTTAAAACTGGTTTCATAGGAACTTTATCATTTAAAGCTCTTCCTGCGTCCACCCTCAACCTTACGATCCATTTTGTTTTGTTAACCTCACCCCTATTTCTGATGTCCCCTAATCTATTTGTGATCTTGGTATTCTCTATTATATAGAATTTAAACGTATGCAAATCAGAGGTCTTCATGATATGTTTGGCTAAGGCATTAGTTGGAAGTTTTTTCTGTATGTCATAAGTGTTAAGATTCTATACTTAAACATAAAGTGTTCTGTATCACACGTTCCTTGGGCTTTAAACTAAAATATCTTTTTTAAATCTGGATGTATAAAATGGTTAGATTCTTCTATATAATGACAGTAATTACATTTACTACAAGGTTTCACTCCTGAGGTAATTTATTTCTTTTGGTGAGGGTAACGTAACATTCTTTTTATGTTAGTCATGTTCTTTTATATAAATTGTGGTTGTGTTCCTACTACTTTCTTAATTCCTTCATCTGCTGTCAATATTGGCCAATATTTTTTGTAAATATTAGTAGCTATATTCACATTGCTAGCATATTTCACTGGCAATCTACAGGTTCTTTTTATTCTGGTATCCCCATTAATGGGTACTGTTGTATCTAATCTGTGGGAAAAATATGGCCTGACTTCAGTAGGTCTTCTTTTTCTAACCTGATTTAATATCCCCTTAACTTTTGTTTCATGGTATCCTCTGTCTATAAACTTGTGTTCCAAATCTAGCATCTCTTCTTGAAAATTGTTCTCCTTTACATCCTTACAATCCTGCACCATTAATATGCCAGTATCATTGGGTATTACGGTAAAGAGGGACTGTACATCTAATGACACCATTATATACCCTGTAAAATTTTTAATAGTCTCATAAAACTCTTGACTTCAGACTCCTCTTAAAATCCTTCCTGCTTTTTCTTACTATTGACATTTGGCTGATTGCCTTATATTGTCTAGGAATAATTCTGTTATCTTGTTTTGTGGAGAGCAGGCCCAATTGCTTTCTATTACCCTTCTGACATTACACCACTAGCCAGTGGTCATTTCAGCATTCCATCAGGATCTACAGAAGACCTCTCCATTTTTTTCTTTTTTAAACTCCTCAATCCTTTAGGTCTTGCTCTTCCTCATTTTAGTATGTTACCGTGCAAAATCATTCTCAGCTGAGCATAGCAGTTCCCCTTTTCTCCTTGCATTCCTTCTTAATTTATTACCCTACCTTATTTGCGAAGTCAAAAAGTGTCACCAGTCTAAGCCCAGGACATGAATCAAGGAGGAATCTGTAGCTAAAGACTACTGGTAGTCTAAGCAAGCTAGACTACAACATATCAGAGCAGATGAAAAAGGGTATACTGTCTGATGGTTTTATACTCAGTCACAAATGCTGGACTTAAATACATAAAAAAATAAAAAGTTAAGACAGCCAGAAGATGGAGTAAAGAAACATTGCTAAAGGGCACCTCTTCTGTACCCCTGCAATTTGAGGTACCTACTATAAACATTACACTCTATTGTGACAAATTGGGAATAGCCAAACCCGTTTACATTGACTCCTGCATGTTGTAAAATAATTCAGTTTAATACAGTGATATCATGGAGCAGAGAATAAGGAATCCCCTCATTCTCTTAAGGCTGTGCTGTCTTGAAGCTAGTATATTTGGAGCACTGGGGTATGTAGCACAGACCCCCAAACACACACACACACACATGGATGTGCAAAGAGGGCTGGCTCTGCAAAAAGTATATATATATATATATATATATATATATATATATATATATAGAGAGAGAGAGAGAGAGAGAGATTATTAACTGATTTTTTTTAATTACTAATTGAAGTCTGCATTGTACATTGCTGACTTTCAATTTACATTGATACAGCCTATTATTGTGGGCTGTTTCTTTAGCCAAACAGCCTGTAACTGAAGTTGCACAC
The DNA here is from genome assembly GCF_019279795.1 of Protopterus annectens. NCBI lineage: Eukaryota > Metazoa > Chordata > Ceratodontiformes > Protopteridae > Protopterus > Protopterus annectens. The sequence continues at coordinate 985,792,807 of NC_056739.1, read as the reverse complement.
CCTGAAGGAAAAGGAAAACGTGTTTGTTCTAGAGGTCAGGCTGATTCAGGAACTACAATGCTCCACTCATTAAGATCTAATTTTAAGGCAATTGAAAGATGATCTTTTCATCATTTTCCTGCATAAAATCCTGGCTGATGGGGTCTCTCTCTCATTTTAAAAGTAAAGTATTTGACTCCACCCCTCACAAGAAACGGCTTGATTAGTTCCAAGGGTTAGGAATAGGAAACAATGAAAAATCCATGTCAACTCATTTACTCAAATGGAGCTCAGGAAGTTTGCACTGTAACTTCCAAAGGGCAGAGCCTAAGCCTTTTGACAGAATCAAATTATGTCCATATATTTCAAACATTCATATCTATGGAACCACAGGGGATATGAAAGAAGTATAAATGGCAAACTCTTCAGCACAAACTATTTTTATACTGGTAGTATTCTTTGGGTTCTAGATCTTAAACAATTTTATAAGTCACAGTACACACAGTAAATGTACAGTTGTGTACATTTACCATAAAATTAGACGTTCGACTGCATTCACTATTGCAGTCATCACACTTGGGTTATCTGCCTGCAGGTAGCCCTCAGTCGGCCTGAATACCAGAGTCTTGGGATTTCTGTGGCGGATGCTGTCGCTTCTTCCATGACGTCAGGGGTATAAAACATGCAGCCGACTTCCAGTAAAAAGGAAATACCATTGCCATAAAATATGGCCAAAAAAGAGGATAGGTAGAAAGTATAGAAAAGTCAGGGGGCTGGAGGGAGGGTAACCAGGACTGCAGCAGTGAATACACTCAAACCTTTACATTTATGGTAAGTGTACAATCCTGTACTATGTTCTTCGTGTTTCACTGTTGCAGTCATCACACTTGTGTAGATTCCCAAAGTGGACGAAGGGTGGTGGCAGTCAAGCAGTATTAGGGCTGGCTAGCAGGCCTTGTAAGACTGCTGTAGCAAATCCAGCTCTAAATTTAGAAAAAAATAGGCAAGTGGTAATGCTTGGTGAAGGTGTGCACAGAACCCAAGTTGCAGCTTCCAGGATGTCCCCGATAGGGACTCCCCTGAGAAATGCTGTAGAGGATGAGGTAGCCCTAGTGGAATGGGTTATGATCCCATGTGGGGTAGGTTTTCTATGGTGTTTGTACCAAAAACAGATGCAGTGTGCTATCCATTTAGAAATGGTTTGCTTTGAAATGGCCTTGTCCTCTGCCCCTGTAGCAAAGCTGACTAGCAGCTGGTCAGATTTTCTGAGAGGTTTAGTCCTGTCAAGGTAGAACCTAAGCTGCCTGTGCACATCCAAGGAGTGCAGGATCCTTTCCCCTTTATTCTGAGGATTAGGGAAAAAAGTTGGTAAATGGATGGATTGGTTTAAAGCCACATTAGATACCACCTTGGGCAAAAATGATGGGTTAGTCCTGAGGGAAACCCTGTCCGCATGGAAGATAATGAAGGGTTCCACAGCCATAAGGTCCTGCAACTCAGACACTCTTCTTGCTGAAGTGATGGCTAGAAGTAAGGTTGTTTTCCAAGAGAGGAATTTTAACTCTGCTGTAGCAGCAGGCTCAAAGGGGGGGGGGAGCATGAGCTTCTCTAGTACAAAGTTAAGATCCCAGGTTGGAGTGGGAGATCTCCTCAGGGCTCTTAAATTGTTAGCTCCTCTCAGGAACCGTTTGACCAGAGGGTGAGAGAAGAGGGGTGGCTCAGTATTGTAATGAGCTGAGATGGCAGAGGCATGAATCTTAACTGAAGAGAAGGATAGGCCTTTATGGAGCAGTCCTGCTTGATAATCTATAAATAAATATATATACATATATAAATATACACATTATATATATATATATACACACATACATACACACACACACACACACATACACACACACACACACACACACACACACACACACACACACACACATAGGTAAGTACTAGGCTATCTGCCCAAGGGCATTTATAAGCCTAGCCAGTGTGTGTTGCCTTTCGCCACCGCCTTGGATTAGTTCCCTGCTCCTCCGTCCAGAAGAGCCACTGCAGTGATCCCCGGGGTAAATCTTTTCTTTCCCATCCACCAGTTAAGGTTTCTCTTGAAGAGTGC
>NC_056739.1:985769711-985790215 GCF_019279795.1 Protopterus annectens | reverse complement strand
TTGATATTTTGCAATGTCTTTATCAAGCCTAGAATGCAGCATCGCAGGTGAAAAAGTCAGCAATGATGCACACAGCCAAACTGCCACTCGACTTCTTACTTGGTGCAGTCTGTGTAATTAATCTAAGCAAAGTGAAGCCAGCTCTCAGCAGCACATATTTTGTAAGGTACGAGGTCTCTGAAAACCAGTGCCACTTTCAGCCTCCCGGCTCTTCTATGCAAGTTGTTGGCCTTGTTGTATACCTTGAGATACTTGCACTGTCTTAGTGGAAGTGGTTGTTTATGTTGGTGTTCCACTTGGTAACTGTGTTATTTTTGAATTCTCTGTACAGCATCTGTATTTTTCCAATTTCCAGGACCCAGGGACAGCCTTAAGTGAAATAGTGTCCTATGCAAAGGGCTTCATATCAGACCCTGCCACCGCCCCCCCCCCCCCCCCAGTTTGCACCCATCATGGCCTCCCAGCACCAGTCTGTTTACTTTTACTTAATTTTGATTCATTTTGTCTTACTCTTCATCTTTTTCCTACATAATTTCAAAATACCTATGAGGCCAGGAGTGCAATAATTATGGCGGAATAATTAAATTAAAATAGGTGGCCAGGGGCTGCTAGCTAGGCCCTCAGAATGCATGGGGCTCTAGATGTTAAGAGGTGCATTTTAGAGCTCTTTCCTCCAGTTATGACCTGAATACAAATCATGATTAAAGAATAAAATTCAGTCTCTCTTTTTGTCTTTGAACAGTGCTTACAATTTGGAAACATTGAACATTATTTCCAAAAAATTGAGAAAACAAATGCTTGTGAGGGAACATCTGGGAACACTGCCTGCCTCCCAGACCCCACTTCAATGCAAGTGACCTTCTGTACCCCTTTAGAGTTAGAATATATGAAAGTGAAATCAAAAATGGCCATAGTCATATATTTCAAATTACTTTCTTACATAAAGACCACATGCCTCATTCATCCCATTGCTGAAAGGCAGCCGCCATCTGTGTTTACCCTCTAATGTCAGACAGGGAAAAGTACAGTTTTGTACCTACCATAAATGTAGATGTTCGAGGATCCACATTGCTGCAGTCCTTACTATTGGGTAGTCCACTGTCCAGTCGGCCCGAATACCAGAGTATATTGACGCCGTCAGGGCGCATTAGACTGACGTCAGTACGTCAGGGTACTAATGCGCATGACCGACGTCATATCCTCAGTCTTTTCTTGCCCCAGATGTCAGAAGACCCTAAAAAGACAAGGCCCAAAATACCTGCACCAAAAATATGTACAATATATACAAAAATATATACAAAAATATCAACATATAACCTCACCTACACAACCACCCCTAAACACAGAGGGGAAGGAGGGAGGGTTTGACTGCAGCACGTGGATCCTCTAACATCTACATTTATGGTAGGTACAAAACTGTACTATGTTCTTCGTTCCACATTGCTGCAGTCCTTACTATTGGGTAGAATCCCAAAGCAGAGGTAAGGATGGCTGGCAAATCATAAAGAAGTAGGAGCTGACAACATGCCTTGCAAAACAGCTGTGGCAAACCAGCCCTAGACTTAGAGTAGATAGGAAGGTGATAATGCTTAGAGAAAGTATGCACTGAACTCCAAGTAGCTGCCTCCAAAATATCCTTAGTTGCCACCCCCCTTAGAAATGCTGTTGAAGTGGCAGTAGCCCTAGTGGAATGAGGCCTAATCCCAGCTGGAATCTCCTTGCCATGATGGGAATAACAAAATGCAATGCAAAACCCAATCCACCTAGAAATAGTTTGTTTTGACACAGGCTTGCCCTGCGAACTCAAAGCAAAAGAAACAAACAACTGCTGAGACTGCCTAAAATCCTTAGTCCTGCTTAAATAATAACGCAATTGCCTGTGTACATCTAAAGTGTGCAAAATCTTTTCCCCTTTATTTTGGGGGTCTGCATAAAAGTAGGCAATGAATAGTTTGGTTTAAAGCCACACTAGAAACCACCTTAGGCATAAAGGAAGGATTAGTACGTAATGATACCCTATCCTTATGGAAAATCAAAAGGGCTCTACTGCCATAAGGGCCTGCAACTCAGACACCCTTCTTGCAGAAGTAATAGCCAACAGAAAAGCAGTCTTCCATGACAAGTATTTCAATTCAGCAGTAGCCGCAGGCTCAAAAGGTTGTAGAGTAAGTTTTTCCAACACAAAATTGAGATCCCAAGCAGGAGTAGGAGCTCTACGTGGGGGTCTTATATTCTTTGCCCCTCTAACAAACTGCTTGAACAAAGGATGCTTAAACAATGGTGGGTCACAATCATAGTGAGCTGAAATTGCTGCAGCATGAATCTTAATGGAAGAGAAGGACAAACCTTTGTCCAATAACTCAGTAAGATATTGAAGAGCCACACTCAAATTAGGCTCAGAAATCTCCAAATTCTTTGCTGTACTCCAAAATAAAAAATCTCTTCCATTTTTCTGCAGACACTTTCCTTGTACTAGGTCTTCTAGCTTCCATAATCACATTTAAAACCTGTTGAGGAAGTTGAGACCTGCTGTGTTTCAACACAGAATATGCCAGGCTGTTAGATGAAGAGAGTGAAGCTTGACATTGAGCAGATGACCGCCCTTCTGAGATAACAGATGAGGAATCAAAGGTAAAGGCCATGGAGGCTTCCTTACCAGACTCCTTAGTAGTGGGTACCAGTGTTGCCGAGGTTAATCTGGAGCTATCAAAATCATCCTTGGCTTGTCTTGTCTGACTTTTAATAGCACCTTTGGAAGAAGAGGTAGAGGTGGAAAGGCATACACATGAAGGTTTTTCCAACTGAAAGACAGAGCATCCACTTTCCAAGCTGTGTGATGAAACCCTTTGTGCAAAACTTTGGCAGCTGGTGGTTTAGTGGAGAAGTTTAACAGATCTATGTCTGGAGTTCCCATGACACTGTCAATTTCTGAAATACATGAAGATCCAGTTTCCATTCGTGGGATCCATGATTTGTCTGCTTAACACATCTGCTAAGGAGTTCTGTGCTCCTGGCAGAAACCTTGCCTGAAGAGTTAGTTGCAAGCTTAGCGCAGTCTCCCATAAAATCATTGCTTGCCTGCATAGAGGATAAGAATGTGTTCCCCTTGCTTGTTGATGTACCACATGACAGTTGTGTTGTCTGTTAGAATCAACACCTGCCCTGGAAGAAGTAACTCCTTGAAAGCCATTAATGCAAACTGGACTGCTAACATCTCCTTCATGTTGATATGTAGATGCTGTAGTCTGGCAGGCCACTTGTCTTGTATCCACTTTCCATTTAGATGAGCTCCCAAGCAATGTCCGAGGCATCTGTCGTTAAAATCTGACTCGCCTCTGGCCGGGTCACAGAGAGTCCCTTGTTTAGGTGACATTCCTGAGCCCACCACAAAATTCTTTTTGAAGGCAAGGGATTATTTGAATGACAGTGTCCAAATCCTGGCAGTGCTGTGTCCATACATTTTGAGATACCATTGTAGCTTCCTCATATGCAGTTTGGCATTGGGAAGCACCAGAATACAAGATGCCATGAACCCTAATGCTTGAAGGACTGTCCTTGCAGTCAGCACGGACTGATGAGATAGTTGATGGAAGTAAAGTGATAGACTCTTTTGTTTGTCCGGGGTTAAAAGGCCATCTGGGCTGCTGTATTCAGTCTCACACCCAGAAAGCACATGTCTTGAGAGGGTACTAGACTGGACTTTATTTCGCTCACAGAATACCCTAGGCATCTTAGCACTGCTATAACATATTCCAGATGCTGTAGAAGGTCTTCCTTTCTTGAGCCAGAATCAGGCAGTCGCCCAAGTAAGGATAGATTTGAATTCCTTGTAGCCTGAAGTAAGCTATCACTGGAGCCAGAACCTTTGTGAATACTCTGGGCAGTAGATAAGCCAAAGGGCAATGCAGAGAACTGATAATGAGAATTTCCAGCTCGAAACTGCAGATACTTCCTGCAACTTAGCCTTATAGGCACATGAAGGTAAGCTTCCTTGAGATCTAAAGTTACCATCCAGTGATCTTTGCCCAGCAGAGGTAAAAGCTGTTGTAACGCCAACATCTTGAACTTGGGAATGTCCAGATAAGTGTTGAGGAGAGATAAATCCAAAATTGGTCTCCACGTGTTCCCTTCTTTGGTACTAGGAACAGGCGAGAATAAAATCCTAGGCCCCTTTCTGATACAGGGACTGGCTGAATGGCCCCATCTGGAGTAACTGAGAAATTTGCTTGTGAGCCTCTTTTCTTTGTGGAGGAGGAACGTCTGGCATGCCTTTGAAAGGGGGCAATGTATGGAAATAAAACCTGTAACCGTGGTGAATGATATCCAACACCCATCTGTCTTGAGTAATTAAATCCCAATTTTCTTTGAAAAGAGACAGTCTTCCTCCCAAAGGAGCTGCCAGACGAATCTACTGGCAGCTGAAAAGGCAGGTCATTGGGTCTGTTTACGAAGGACTGACCCCTGCCCTCACCAGAAGTCTGAGCAGGTGAACTCCCTGTTCTAGGCCTAAAAAGAACCTTGAGCTCTGCCCCTACCACGCCTAGACCTCCCCCTAGACTGGGAACCATAAGCAGGATATGTCCACCCCTTAGCAGGGCAATTTCTACTAAACTTCGGTGGCTGCACCTGCAAAAAATCTTTAACAGTTTGCATAGACTTAGCTTTGTCCTCCATTTTCTTTAAAACTGCCTCCACAGGCGAACCAAACAACACATCAGACTGTAAAGGAGCATCCAAAATCCTTGTCTTAACATGCTCAGCTAAATTCTGATCCGTCAACCAGGCATGCCTGCGAAGAACAGAACTAGTGGCAGCCACCCTCGAGGAGGCCTGTACAGCATCAAAACCACATTGCAAAGAATGCTTACCCACTTGTTCAGACACATGAACCAAATCCAGCAACTCTTACACTCAATACCTTCCGCCAAAGCATCCACCTTAGATTTCAATTGTGAAAGGAGATAATTTTGATATTTTAGCATGTGAAACTGACAATTCAACGCCTCATGGCTAGAGTGGAAGAAGTATACACTTTCTTTCCCCACCTATCCAAAGCCCTTGCCTTTTTATCAGTGGGAACAGGATTTTTAACCACAGAGGCCTTAACACCTTTAGGCCCCTGAGAAACAGTTTCTGGGTCCGCCCTAGGACTCTTAAACAAATACTTATGAGCTTCGGGCACCCTATAGTACCTATCAGGTTTAACAGGAGCAGGAGGCAAAGAGTCAGGGTTCAGGGAAGCCTCCGCAAAAACATCTTCCACCACATTCAACACAGGAGGTATAGCTAAGGGCCTATGCTGGGGTAAAACAAGAATTCCCTAAGCCTTTTCCTGAATCAGAGTAATCCTGGCCTTCCCATTTAAAGTGCTCCCTCATGGAATGCAGAGTCTCTGAAAATGAGAAATCCTCAGGAGGAGAAGCTGTAGGAGTGGAATCATCCACATCAGAATCAGAATAAGGAGGATACTCCTGCAAATCTTCCGCAGAAGACTCAGAAGCCTCTGAACACTGTTCAAAACTATCAAACTCCGGTTCCACCCTAGGCCTCTTATCAGGAGGGGGCATAGAACCTCTAATCATAGTAATCAAATCTTCTGCCATTTAAGCATATGTTTCTTAGGCACAGAACCCAAATGCTAGGAGAAGCCCCCACTGAAGCTGAACTTGGCCTACCTCTCAAAGAAGTTTTGGCAACAGAAGGAGAGGCTCTAACTACCTTGGGAAGAGAGGGAAGAACAGTTACCTGAGAAGCCCCTCAGCCTGGCCTACCTCCTGAGAAGGCACATCCTGTAACAGTAAAGTTTCTGCCTGAGACTCCATAGAAACTCCTGGCAAAACCTCTGGCTCCACTGAGCCTTCTAAAGAACCGGCGTCCGACTGCCGGTTCATCAACCCTAGGCTTCGCTGTTTTGTCCTTGCGCTTCTTGGATTTGCGGCGCCGGAGCATCCGACGGCATTTTATAATTGCAACGCTTCCCAAACACTAACCTGGCACAGTCTAACCTCCTCTTAATAGTGCGTTTGTTAAACCTAGCACAAGAGCGGCATCCAACAACGTCGTGCTCAGGCCCTAAACAAGGTATACACAAGGTATGGTAATCCCTATGAGGTATCTGTTTCACAAGAAATACAGTTATTCACTTTTTCTGACATCCGTTAAATACTGAGGCAAGAAAAACCAAAATGTTCCCCAACGGGGTACTTAGCCAACTCTGATTCGGTCTGAAACTCCGGTTTCGGAAATATTTCAGAACGCCAACCTGCACTCGCAAAACTGCTTCTGCATCGGACCATGCGGCAAAAAAGACTGGGGATATGACGTCGGTCATGCGCATTAGTACCCTGACGTACTGACGTCAGTCTAATGCGCCCTGACCGACGTCAGCCATATACTCTGGTATTCGGGCCGACTGGACAGTGGACTACCCAATAGTAAGGACTGCAGCAATGTGGAACGAAGAACATCAAGTGAAAGAACAAGTGGCAGTACACTGCCTTTAGACAAGCTGTCACAAACTTCTGTGGTTTATGATAAAGAAATAATGAACAAACTGTCCACAGCCTCCACACATGCTATGGGGATCTTCCGTGCATTTCTGAACATGGCCTTCTATAGACTAGGTAAGGGCCAGGTCAAGAGTTCAGGATAGTCCCCGTCTGTTTTAACCTGTGTGAATTCATTTTTATAGCTGGATGGTATGGGTGCTGCTAGGCCCCCAGAAGCTGTGATGGTGTTGGTATTATGAGATTCATTTTATGCCTTGTTTTTTCAAGGTAATAGTTTTGCTGCTACTCAAAAGACTTCTAAGTGCACCCCAATATTGTATGTGCACCTGTGGAAAAAATATCAGTGTTGTCTAACATTTCCCTTGCAAGACTATATGTGCATGATTCTATCCTTCCATCCAATAATGTCATGCTGCATCTGACATCTTTGGAATCTGGAAGGCAACCTGAGTACCTGGAGAAAACACATGTGAACACAGGAAAGGCATGTTGACATAGTACAGGAGACACTCTAGCTGAGAAGTGAAACATAGAGCCATTTGCTGTGAAATGATAGTATTCCTTATTGTGCTACTGTTCCACCCTGTAGAATTACCTACAGACAATTCAGAGGTGCTATTCATCTACTGCCTGTCTTTGGGATGTCACCTGTATAGCTAGAGTAAATGTACATGAGCACAGGGAAAGTATGCAGATTCTTCAGTGAAGGTAACCCAGCTGAGAATTGAACCAGACTCCTTTGCTGTGAGGCCACAAGGTTACTCCCTTTCTACGGTTAACCTGCAGGTAAACTGAAGGGATGCTAATTCACCTGTAGAGGGTCTTTTGGATGTTTGAGGAAACCAGAGCACCTGAATGGAACCCATATAGAGACTAGGAGGATCTGTAGACTCCACACAGAATGAACTATAACTAAGGTAATTTGCTGTTCTACTGTGCCAGTGATCAGTTGCTTTAGAAATTCTGTCCAAACCACCAATGATAGCAATTTACACTGTAGGAGTTCTACTGCAATGGAAAGTGAAAGAAATTATGGCTAACCTGTTATCCTTAGAGAGACAAGCATCTCGATTAATACAAGCGTTCTAGACAAAGCCAGTGATGGTAAGATAAAGGCCCAAAATGAGGGACTGATTTTAAATATTACTCCTATAAACTTGGAAAGTTGCTGGAATAACAGGTTTTGCATTAACATGCATTTTTTTAGAGGATGTGAAGTCTGAAACTCTAAATGTCATTTAGTGACTGCACTCCTCAGTGATTTGCCAGAAAGTTACCCTCACTTTTTATGAGGATCCTGGCCAATGCAAGAAGTTTGTACATTGACAGTGCAGTGGTAGCATTGTCACCTCACAGCAAGAGGATGTTTTTTGTGTTTCACTGTTGCAGTCATTACATTTGGGTAATCTGCTGGCAGGTTGCCCTCAGTCGGCCTGAATAACAAAGTCTTGGATCCTGCTTCGGTTGCTGTCTCCTCTTCCATGACGTCAGGTCGTCAGGGGTATAAAACATGCAGCCGACACCATTTTAATCAGTCTTTCTTGCCGTGCGGTGCCGAAAGCAGAAGCAGTTCGCAAGTGCCGGTTGGCCAACTCCTGAAATTTTTGTTTTTGAGTTTCAGAACCGAAGTCTTCAAACTAAAGCTAAGTACCCCATTGGGGAAACTTTTTCTTGCTCCTTACCGATGTCAGTAAAAGTTAATAATTGCATTACTTGTGGGAAACAAATACCTCATAAGGATTTTCATTTGTATGTATTCCTTGCCTAGGCCCTGATCACCACTTACCTTGCTGTCGGTTTTGTGCTAAATTTAACCAACACACTTAAGTGTCTGTATATTTTTGCTGCTAAATATTTTTGTTCAAGATTTAACTGCCCTGAAATGTCATCAGTTAGCGGTCCGACTAGCGAAGTTCACAAAAAACGCAAGGAAAAAGACAGAGACAGACCGTCGAGGTCCAAAACCGACGACAAAGCTTCTCCTAAGCCAGTCGCCGGTACGCTGGTACTCAGTGAGGTGCTTTTGCAGCCCCTGATACCGGCTACTTTGAGTCACAGGCCTCTACCGGGACCCATTCGAGTCCGTATGCTGCAGATTCAAAGTATTGAACCCGCAGATGTCTCTCCCTTGATGGGTCCAGAGCCGCTGAGCAGGCACCGCTTCTGAGGGTGTTTTCAGGCCTCAACATTTTTATATTAAACCGATGCCATCAACAAAACAAGGTCAAAACCGATGCATGAGCCACGTGCTCAAGCCCCTATGCCTAAAAAACAAATGATCAAAATGTCTGAGGATTTAATTACCTTGATCAGCCGCTAAGAGGCCTAGGCAAGGCACTGATTATGAATCTTCAGATCAGGTTTCCATTTCTTCTGATCAGGAATTTTCTATTCCACCTTATGAGGATTCTGATGCAGAGGAATCCATCCCATCTGCATCTCCTCCTGAGGATTACTCTTTTGTAGAGACTTTGCATACTTTAAGGGGACATTTTCACTGGGAGAGTCAGGACTTCTCTGAATCAAAAAAGAGGCTTAGAGATTTTCTTCTTCTTCCTCAGCATGGGCCTTTGGCAATACCTCCTGTATTAGACATTGTTGATAATGTGTTCTCTGAATCCAGCATGGCTCCTGATTCCCTGCCTCTGGCTCCTAGTAAGCCAGACCGATATTACAGGGTTCCTGACTCCCACAAATTTCTTTTCAAAAATCCTGCTGCTGATCCTGAGACTATTTTTCAGGGTCCCATGGGTGTTAAGGCTTCTACAGCCAGAAATCCTACCCCTTCTGATAGAGATTCCAGGGGGCTGGATAGATGGGGTAAGGAGGTTTATACATCTGCAACCATGGCAATCAGGGCTTTAAACTTCCAGTTTCATATGCTTAAATATCAACAGCATGTTATGGGCTTACTGAAACAGGACACTAGCTCTTCATGGTCAAAACTGGCATTTAATTACCCAGGATAAGTGGGTATTAAACATAGTATCCCAGGGGTACAGATTTCATTTCCACACTTTGCCAGTTCCAAACAGATGGCCAGATCTGCCACAAAACCAGTGGGCAGAGGCCCAGAAACAAGTCATGTCATCATAGATATGGGGGCTATTAAACTGGTACCAGAAAAGGAAAAAGGACAAGGATTTTATTCAAGACTTTTCCTGGTACCCAGAAAAGACAAATCATGGCAAACAATACTGGACTTATCAATTCTGAACACATTCCTGGACATTCCAAAATTCAAAATGCTGACTTTATAACAGCTACTGCCTATGCTAGGCAAGAATGCCTGGTTGGTAACTCTAGACTTACAAGAGGCATAACTGCATATCCCAATAAGGGAATCTTGCCAAAAATACCTCCGCTTCAAAGCAGGCTTTTTGCATTACCAATTCTCTGCACTGCCCTTTGGCTTACCTACTGCACCCATGGTCTTTACAAAGTGCCTGGCACCAGTAATTGCATTCTGCAGTCAGAGAAACATTCAAATTTATCCTTATCTGGCCGATTGTCTCATTCAGGCAGAGGACAAGGGCACTCTTCTTCAACATCTGGCGTTTGTAAAAAGGCTTCTAGCATGCCTAGGGTACTCCATAAACAAAAAGAAATCACAGCTGGAACCCTCTCAAATAATTACATTCCTGGATGCAAGCTTGAATACAACTGCCCAGATGGCTTACCTCACGCCAGACAAACAAATGCAATTGACAACATACTTCAAACAAATGGCAACAAAACCCAGTTATCTGCAAGACAAATTCTGCAGGCTTTGGGGTTTATGGCATCTTGCATTCTGCTAATTCCATATGCGAGACTGCATATGAGGAAACTTCAATGGTACCTAAAAAGCTTATGGAGTCAACAGTGTCACAGCATGGAAACAATGATTCCTCTCATTCCCTGCCTACAATAGGAGTTTCTTTGGTGGGCAGAGAAATGTCACCAAAACAAGGGACTGTCATTTACTCTACCCCCTGCCACCCAAACCCTAACTACAGACGCATCAGACTATGCTTGGGGGGCCCACCTGGCAGGGAGATGCATTCAGGGCAAATGGAGCCCAATCCAAATGCATCTACATATCAACCAGAAAGAAATGCTAGCTGCTCAGAATGCTCTGACAGCCTTCAAGGACTTACTTCATCCAGGACAACTACTGATAAACATGGACAACACCACAGTTATGTGGTACATAAACAAACAGGGGGGTACCCATTCCTACCCCATTTGCAGACTAGCCATGGCCTTGTGGAACACAGCCTTGACTTACCAAATACATCTTCAAGATAAATTCCTGCCAGGAAAGCAAAATACTCTGGCAGATGACCTAAGCAGAAATTTTATGGACCCGCATGAATGGAAACTGGATCCACAAATCTTCAGCATGTTAACACAGAAATGGGGAAGCCCAGACATAGATCTATTTGCCTCTCCCCAAAACTATCAATTGGACAAATTCTGCACAAGAACATATCACAAAAAAAGCATGGAAAGTGGATGCTCTATCCTTCAGCTGGAAAAACCTATCAGTCTATGCCTTTCCCCCTCTGCCTCTACTCTTCAAGGTCTTACTAAAAGTCAGACAGGAAAAACCAAAAATGATTCTAATTGCTCCGGACTGGCCTCACCAACACTGGTACCCGCTTCTAAGGAATATGTCACACTTTCCTCCATGGTACTTGCCTCAAACACCTCACCTATTGTCTCAGAAGAACTATCAAATTCTGCACACTCAGCTCCAAACTCTGAATCTTGCAAGCATGGCTAATAAACTAATTTTACCAACCACATCTCTCAGTAAACCTGTGATGGATGTAATTTTGGAAGCCAGAAGGCCTAGTAGTAGAAAATATTATGCTGATAAATGGTAGAGATTCTGTGCTTGGAACCAAGCACAAGGGATAGACACAGCAAAGCCCAATATTCCTCAGATTTTACAATACTTAACTGAGATACGTGACAAGGGCCTATCTTTTTCTTCAATAAAAATCCATGCCTCTGCCATCTCAGCTCATTACAAAACAGAGCCTCTCCTCTTTTCTCATCCCCTGCTAAAACAGTACCTCAGAGGAGCCAACAATTTAAGGCCTCCCAGGAGAGCACCAACTCCTGCATGGGACCTCAATTTTGTGCTGGAAAAACTCACCGTGCCTCCTTTTGAACCAGCAGCTACTGCAGATATAAACTTTCTTTCTTGGAAGACAGCTTTTCTTTTGGCAGTTACTTCAGCTAGAAGGGTTTCAGAACTACAGGCTCTCATGGCAGTGGAGCTTTTCATTATTTTTTACCCGGACAGGGTGGCCCTCAGGACCAATCCTTCTTTTATGCCTAAGGTGGTATCCAGTGTGGCTCTTAACTAGACCATTCACCTGCCAACTTTTTTCCCAAATCTGCAGAACAAGGGGGAGCGGATTCTGCATTAATTGGATGTACATAGACAACTAAGATTCTACTTAAAAAGGACAAAATCTCTAAGAAAGTTTGTGCAACTACTGGTAGCATTTGCTGCAGGATCAGAGGGGAAGGCTATATCAAAGCAGACTATTTCTAAATGGATAAGCCATTGCATTTGTTTCTGCTACTTGCACCATGGTAAACCTGTGCCCAAGGGGATCAGATCCCATTCCACCAGGGCTGCCTCTACTTCAGCAGCTTTTCTCAGAGGGGTCCCTACCAGAGACATTCTAGAAGCTGCTACTTGGAGCTCAGTGCATACAATGTTCACAAAGCATTATTATTTACCTCTCTTCTCTAAATCCAGGGTAGGCTTTGCTACTGCAGTCCTTCAGGGCCTTATAGCTGCTCCTAATGCCGTTTAGTTCCATTCTCTAATCCATAGCTTTGGGATTCTACCCAAATGTAATGACTGCAACAGTGAAACACAAAGAACATAGTACAGTTGTGTACACTTACCATAAATGTAGATGTTCGAGTGTATTCACTGTTGCAGTCTGGATTAACCACCCGCCAGCCTCCTTTCTATATCTTTCCTTTCCTTCACTATACTCAAAAGCCTTTGTGGTGTATTTGCTTTTAGTTGAAGGTAAATTTTATGATGTTCATCATGTTTCACTGTTGCAGTCATTACACTTGGGTTATCCTGCTGGCAGGCTACCCGCAGTCGGCCTGAATTCCAAAGTCCTGGTCCGGCATTGGTTGCTGTCACCTCTTCCCTGAAGTCAGTGCACCAGGGGTATAAAAGATGCAGCCAATGCCATTTTCTACTGTCTTTCTTGCCGCACGGTGCGAAGCAAAGCAGTTCAAGTGCAGTCGTCCACTCTGAGATTTTCAAAATTGAATTTTAGATCCGAAGTCTTCTATAAAGCTGAGTACCCCGTTGGGGAAACTTTTTTCTTGCTCCAGACCGATGTCAGAAAAAGTTAACAATTATATTTCTTGTGGGAAGCAAATACCTCATAAGGATTTTCATTCTTACTGTATTCCTTGCCTAGGCCCTGATCACGATGTTGCTAGTAGTCGGTTTTGTGCTAGATTTAACTAACGCACTATTAAGCGTCGGTACGATTTTGCTTTTCATTACTTTGGCTGAAGGTTTAACTATATAATGCCGTTGGAACAACCCACGACCGGAATTCATAAAAAGCACAAGGAAAAAGAAAAGGACAGGCATCCGAGGTCCAAAACGGCAGACGGCCTCTTCTAGGCCAGTCGCCAATTTGCCGGTTCTCAGTGAGGTGCTTTCGCAGCCCCTGACACCCACTACCTCAGAGCCACAGGCCGCCTCTGACTCCCATGTGGAGACAACTAGGCCTCTGGATACTCAAGGTATTAGCCTTGCAACTAATCCCTCAGATGGGTCTGGAGCCGCTGAGCAGGCATCGGCTTCTGAGGGTGTTTTCAGACCTACACAGCTTTATATCAAGCCAACTTCAGCATCCAAGACAAAGACTAAAACAGTTTTAAAGACAAGAAAACATGTACAGCATTCTCCAGGACAGACTTCCATGCCTAAGAAACAGATGCTCAAAATGGCCGAAGACCTAATTATTTTGATCAGGAGTTTCCATCCCCCACCCCACCCCCCTGATAAATAAAGAATATTATTCCTCTGATCAGGTTTCCATTTCCTCCTACTCCTCTTCAGAACAGGGACACTATTCCTCCCTATGAGGATTCTGATGATGAAGAATCTATTCCTTCAG
The DNA here is from genome assembly GCF_019279795.1 of Protopterus annectens. NCBI lineage: Eukaryota > Metazoa > Chordata > Ceratodontiformes > Protopteridae > Protopterus > Protopterus annectens. Next base: position 985,776,543 of record NC_056739.1, on the reverse strand, counting down.
TTTCTCCTCCTGAGGATTACTCATTTGGGGAAACCGTGCATACCATGAGGAAGCATTTCCACTGGGAGAGCCAAGATTATTCAGATTCTAAGAAAAGGCTCGGAGACTTTCTTCTTCTACCTCAGCACAGACCTCTTGCTATTCCACCTGTTCTAGACATTGTAGATGATGTATTTTCAGAGTCTGGCCTGTCTCCTGACTCTTTACCTCCTGCACCTGCTAAGCCAGACAGAGATACTACAGGGTTCCAGATTCTCATAAATTTCTATATAAAAACCCTGCTGCTGACCCAAAAACTATTTCTCATGGTCCCAAAGGGGTCAAGGGTGCTACTGCAAAAAACCCTTTCCCCTCAGATAGAGATTCTAGGGCACTGGACAGATGGGGGAAAAAAGTTTACACTTCTGCTACCTTGGCTGTAAGGGCTTTAAATTGGCAGTTTCATATGCTTAAATATCAGTGGTGGTGCTGCGGTAGCATTGTCATCTCACAGTAAGACGTTGTCCTGTTCGATTCTCAGCTAGAGCGTCTTCTGTGTGAAGACATGCATGAATGGGCGTACCTTCATTGAAGGTTGTGCATCAGGGCTGGCAACTCGGCACGTAAAAATCTACTGCCAATCATTAGCAGACCGGAGTTCTGCTGTGGCGACCCCTAACCGGGAAAAGCCGAAAGACACAACAACAACTTAATGTCTCTAAAACAGAAAATGTTGACAAATTCTGCTAATTCCATATGCACGACTGCATATGAGGAAACTACAGTGGTATCTAAAAAGTGTTTGGACTCAACATTGCCACAGCCTGGAATCATTAATTTCACTCATTCCCTGCCTGCAACAGGAGTTTCGATGGTGGGCACAGGCCTGTCACCACAACAAGGGACAGCCATTCACTTTACCCACAGCCAGGCAAACACTAACAACAGATGCATCAGATTATGCCTGAGGGGCCCACATGGCAGGAAAATGTATTCAGGGCACATGGCCCCCAAGCCAAAGGCATCTTCACATCAACCAAAAAGAGATGCTAGCTGTACAAAATGCCCTGACAGCCTTCAAGGACCTACTTCATCCAGGACAGCTGCTGATAAAGACGGACAACACCACAGTTATGTGGTACATAAACAAGCAGGGGGGCACACATTCCTATCTCCTCTGCAGACAAGCTATGATTTTGTGGAACACAGCATTGACCTACCAAGTACACCTGCAAGCACAATTCCTGCCAGGAAAAACAAATGCTCTGGAAAACAAACTAAGCAGAAACCTCACGGATCCTCACGAGTGGAAACTAGACCCACAAATCTTCAGCATGATAACAAGGAAATGGGGATGCCCAGACATAGATCTTTTTGCCTTCCCTCACAACTGCCAACTTCTGAGATTCTGCACAAGGACTTATCACAAACAAGCATGGAAAGTGGATGCTTTGTCATTCAGCTGGAACAACCTTACAGTATATGCCTTTCCTCCACTGCCTCTCCTCCCCAAGGTACTCCTAAAGGCCAGACAAGAGAAGTCACAAATGATACTAATTGCCCCAGATTGGCCACGCCAACACTGGTACCCAGTCCTAAGGAGCTTGTCCCAAGGCCCAGCCTGGACATTGCCTCAAATTCCTCATTTACTGACCCAACAAAACAATCAGATCCTGCACAGCCAACTCAGAACCCTAAATCTAGTTGCATGGCAGATAGTGTAACCATTCAGATTACACCTCTCTCTAAAGCGGTTATGGATGTTATTTTGGAGGCCAGGAGGCCCAGCACCAGAAAATCTTATGCAGAAACATGGAAGAGATTCTGTGCTTGGAACCAGGAACAAGGAATTGACACGCTTGTTCCAAATATTCCTCAGATTTTACAATATCTGACTTAGATGCTGGACAAAGGCCTATCCTTCACATCAATTAAGATCCATGCCTCTGCCATTTCAGCTCATTACAATACAGACCCACCTATTTTTTCACATCCATTGCTTAGGCAGTTCATCAGGGGGGGCCAAAAACATAAGACCTCCAAGGAGAGCACCAATACCTGCATAGGACCTCAATTTTGTCTTGGAAAAACTCACACTGCCTCCTTTCGAGCCAGCCAGTACAGCTGAGATAAAATTCTTATCATGGAAAACAGCTCTGCTCCTAGCAATAACTTCAGCAAGAACAGTCTCTGAGTTACAGGCATTAATGGTTGTGGAACCTTTTATTATCTTCCATCCAGACAGGGTTTCTCTAAGGACAAACTCAACATTTATGCCTAAGGTAGTGTCCAATGTGGCTCTTAACCAAACCATTCATTTGCCTACTTTTTACCCAAACCCACAGAATAAAGGGGAGAGACTTCTGCATTCTTTGGACATACACAGACAGCTACGCTTCTACTTAGACAAAACTAAGGCTTTCAGAAAGACTGAGCAACTTTTAGTGGCATATGCTGCAGGATCACAAGACTATTTCAAAATGGATAGGACACTGCATTCGTTTCTGCTATTCACAACATGGCAAATCAGTGCCTAAGGACATTAGACCACATTCTGCCAGGGCAGCAGCCTTCCTCAGAGGAGTACCAACCAAGGATATTTTGGAGGCTGTAACTTGGACTTCTGTGTACACTTTTACTAAGCACTACCACTTACCTCTTTACTCTAAATCCAGAGCAGGCTTTGCCACTGCAGTTCTGCAAGGCCTTATAGCCACTCCGAATTCTATTTAGACCAAGCCGCGCAACCTCAGCTTTGGGATTCAACCCAAGTGTAATGACTGCAACAGTGAAACACGATGAACATAGTACGGTTGTGTATCCACCATAAATGTAGATGTTCGAGTGTATTCACTGTTGCAGTCCAGGTTAACCACCCACCATCCCCCTTTCTTTGCTGGGACTTATCTGTACTTCTCTATCCTATACAGCCTATGTGGTGTATTTGCTTGTAGATGAAGGTATTGTTTATTTTAGTGCATGCTTTTATAAGCAATGTTTTTTAGCCTACCCTTTTGGGGGCACCTGACATCTGGGGCAAGAAAAACTGACGAAAATGGCGTCAGCTGCATCTTTTATACAGGCACTGACGTCAGGGAAGAGGGACAGCAACCGGCCTTGGGACCAGGACTTTGGAATTCAGGCCGATCATGGGTAGCCTGCCAGCAGGATAACCCAAGTGTAATGACTGCAACAGTGAATACACTCGAACATCTACATTTATGGTAGGTACACAACTGTAATTTTCTAAAGTGCATTTATACATTTACAGTTTATATATATATTTTTGCTCCCCATTTGGGGGGCACCTGACATCTGGGGCAAGAAAAACTGATTCAAATGGCATCAGATGCATTTTTTATACCCCTGACGACCTGATGTCATGGAAGAGGAGACAGCAACCAATGCAGGACCCAAGACTTTGTTATTCAGGCCGACTGAGGGCAACCTGCCAGCAGATTACCCAAATGTAATGACTGCAACAGTGAATACACTTGAACATCTACATTTATGGTAAGTGTACACAACTGTACTTTCTCTGATTCAATTCTTGGCTGGAGTGCCTTTCATGTGGAGTCTGCATGTCCTCCCTGCATTTGTGCAGGTTTCCTCCAGGTGCTCTGGTTTCCTCCCACGTTACAAAGACATGCGTCTGGAGTGTTTCTTCCTGAGCCACCGCTAAAAATTGGCTTTATTGCAAGTCAGACTTTCCCTGTAAACAAATGTTAAATAAATAAAATAAAATAAATAAATGAGGACCGGACCAAAAGTATGAGACAAAAATCTGGATGTTCTGCAAAATTCTGGACAGTTGAAGGGTATGCTGCAACATTCCCCACATACACATGCGTAAGTCACACTGTGAAACACTGTTCTCACTGATTAATTACAGTGACTGTTGTGATCAAACCAAAGGAAGGTTAGTTACTTTTATTCACAGACTCTCTGTAACCCATCAGTTATAGCTTATTTCACTGTGTACACATAAAATGTCTGATTTTAATAAAAAAATGGCCACAGCAACTTTATTCCCTGGTTCTTTGTATTCTACAGCTTAGTTGTCATTTGTTCTCTGTGTAATAATTGCTATATCATACATAAAGTTAATCATACATTTTACTATTTGTTCTGTTATGATGCAGCAAATAAAACATCAGTTGCAATTCTGGTGTTTTACATGCTGTATCTCACAGCTTAGGCTGGGCCTGAAATGGCCACTTGTTCATCAGTACCCTACCCCTGTAAACAAACTTAAATAAGATAACATTTTCAAGTAAACAGAAGCCAGCCACAGAAGCGCATTCAAACTTCATGCAAATACACAGCCTTGCAGAGCCAGAATAATTAAGTTAAGCAAAAGTAAGGTCAAACAGTTCAAATACAGACATCCCCATGTACTACCAATAAAATACTCTGTGTACATCTCAGATGGTTGTTATAATAAAATCACTGTGGAAATTTCCAACTGTCTAACCAAAACACACAATAGCAAGACACTGTGAAGTACACAGTGATCCTGCAAAATAATAATGTCTGGTTAACTTAAACAAAAGACATTGGGGGCAGCCCCCCTTTCTGCACATACCAAGTACCACTTTGACTGTGTACACCTCAGATGACCAACTGTAGTAAAAAAAATAATGTCCACGGTTATTTTATTTTGTTCATTCATAGGAACATGAGTAACAAGCCCCAGTGTATGTATTCCTATCAAAATTAGTGAGGGAGAGATTCCTAAAATTAGGGAAACATTTTAAATATTGCCCTTGTATAGTTATAACCGTGGTAGATTAGCTTTTGCATTGGCATACATTACTTGAAGGATATGAAGTCTGAAACTCCACTGTCTGTAACCAATTAGCACTGCAGTCCTCAATGATTTGCTAGTAGATCACAAATAACCTGATCAAAAATACATGGCAAAATTGTGAACATTCTTTGAGTCCAGGGACAGGTTTCAGCTTACTTTGCACAGATATTCATTATTATGAGCTGTCCACTGACCATAATATCTGGTTGCCTGCCATAGGGGAGAAACTTGCCTGCTAGTATCCAGAATGTGTTTGTCCCTATTGCTCTTGCCATTCTCACGTGTTCCTTCCAGTGTAATATTCAAATTTTCTGAGCTTTTGAATCATTCCCTCCCACTAGCTACACAATGAATCCTGATTTGTTGTGTAGATCATGGTTGAGATCAAGCCAAAAGCGGTTTTACATAACTTTATTTATATGGTACCACAGCTGTTTTAAAGAGTCAGAAGCATTTTTCCTCCTTCTGTTGGGAAATAAATGCCCAAACCAGAAAAGCACTCCTTGCTGACGTCTGCCATAGGCAGTCACCTAGTTTGCCTATGAGTAAGGCTGACTATGTTAGGACTTGAAAAGCATCCATCTGTCCAACAATCCAATTATTTCAAATATGAATTTGGAGTTCTTTAGCAAAAATGGATTCACTTTATTTTTATTTCCATCTGTTAAGTCATTGAAGTCTTTTAAAATGTTAAGACCCTGCTATTCTCCCTATAGCATATCTTTAAATGCATCTTGTTCCTCCATTATTAGGATTCTTTTGTGCTTTGGAGTCATTTATTCATACAGTAAAGTATAAAAGAATTGTACATATTGTACTGTGCTTGTTTTTAAGGATTGTGTAATATTGAATATAAAAGCACACCATCACATTGGAATCCCTATAACATAGTGCCATAAGCATAAGGGACTTGCACCATTCTGTGACATGCAGATAGCTTTGAACTCTGCTTTTTCCGTGTTATAAATGCTTACAAAGAGTTGTGTAAAATACTGTTGGAAGGCAGAGTGCAGAGCAACAGTGAAAGTTAAGTAAGGGTATTGGCAGCTGTACTTATAAATCTTGATGCTGATAGCTGAAACACATTGGTGCAATATAAACAAAATAACCATCACAACTGCATACTTAATATTTTGATTGCTGAGTTGTGGTCAAAACCACCTCAATAACAGTGAAGAGTGATGCAAGAACTACCTCTGGAGAAAGAAATGGATCTCCTTACTGTAAGGTAACTAGTATGGACTGAGAAATGGTTTATTGCTGGGATACAGAGGATTTCTGACAACTAGTTAATTTTGGGAAATTTAAGTTGACTGTGTGACACAAGTCAAACCAGAAACGTTTTTGTAAATGTGGATTGTGAATGGTCTATAAAAGAAAGCATTACATATGACATGACTGATGTCTGAAATATGGTGATTATTCTAAGGGCTGAGAGCTATCATGTTTATCTGGACGTTTGATAACAGGAGGAAGGGTCCACAGTGTGACGGACAAGGTTCAGTTCTGAAAAAGAAAGCATAACTGGGGACAAGATACCAGGTGCAATTATATGAGAAAAATGTTTTTGTTTGGTGATCGAAAATAACATTAATGTACACTTGAGCACTTCATGGAATCTCTCTTGTAGTCTTGGTGTATATACTAAAGTGCATTAGAGTCAGAAGGAAGGAGATGATACTTAAGTTCTTAGTTTAATTTCTCCAAATACTTGGGTTTTTACATACTTTGATGGGAATGGACCCACTTCCTAAGTCCCGGAATAATTCTAGTTCATGAAATTAGTTTTGCTTCAGTCTGTGTCTCTTTATTCCATATTGCTCTAGTTTCTGCTTGCAAGTCTTGATATTTTCCACATTTGTCTTTCAGTTCTTAGACACTGTAGTCACTGGGTTTAGCAATTTCAATAATCAATGTTAATTCTTTTTGTCTTAAAAAGGAAAGCAACATTCTGGGGTCAAAGGTTTATAATTTCCCTTTAAGGTTTAAATTTTTAAAACGGGGGGCCCCTTTAAAGACAAAAATTGGGAAATTTTTAAAAAA
>NC_056739.1:985749676-985769211 GCF_019279795.1 Protopterus annectens | reverse complement strand
GGGCTGGGGTTGGAGCTCTCCTGGGTGGTTTCTCAAATTTTGGGCCCTCTGAGGAAAACTGCTTGAGCAGTGGAATGAGTGAGTTTCTCCAAAACAAAGTTTAGGTCCCAGGCAGGGTTGGAGCTCTCCTGGGTGGTCTCAAAATTTTGGCCCTCTGAGGAACTGCTTGAGCAGTGGATGAGAGAAGAGGGGAGGTTCTGTGCTATAATGAGCTGAAATGGCTGAGGCGTGGATTTTAATGGAGGAAAAAGACAGGCCCTTGTGAAGCATCTCAGTTAAGTATTGTAAAATCTGAGGTAAATTGGGTGCTGCTGTGCTCATCCCTTGAGATTGGTTCCAGGCACAAAATCTTTTCCATTTTTCAGCGTAAGATTTTCTACTACTAGGCCTCCTTGCCTCTAAAATTATATCCATCACAGGTTTACTGAGGGATGGTAAAAGAGAGATTAGGTAATTAGCCAGGCTGCAAGGTTCAGTGTTAGGAGCTGAGGGTGCAGAATCTGGTTCTCCTGCTGGGACAACAGGGAAGGAGTCTGAGGCAGGTGCCATGAGGATAACCGTGACACACTGTGCAGGAGGGGGTACCAGTATTGGCATGGCCAGTCTGGAGCAATCAAAATCATCCTTGGTTTGTCCTATTTGATTTTTAGTAGTACTTTGGAGAGCAGAGACAGATGGGGGAAAGCATAGACTGATAGGTTTTTCCAGCTGAAGGACAGAGCATCCACTTTCCAGGCTTGTTTGTGGGGAGTCCTTGTGCAAAATTTGTCCAATTAGTAGTTCTGGGGAGAGGCAAATAGGTCTATATGTGGGCTCCCCCATTTGCTTGTCAACATGTTGAAAATCCTTGGTTCCAGTTTCCACTCGTGTGGGTCCATGAGGTTTCCGCTTAGTTCGTCTGCCAGTGAATTTAATTTTCCTGGCAGGAATTGAGCTTGTAGGTGCACTTGGTAGCTCAAGGCTGTGTTCCACAATGCCATGGCTAGTCTGCAGAGGGGGTAAGAATGTGTACCCCTCCTTGTTTATGTACCACTTTACCATTAGTTGTCCTGGAAGAATGTGGTCCTTGAAGGCTGTCAGAGCATTCTGTACAGCTGACATTTCTTTTTGATTGATATGCAGGTGCATTTGACTTGGGTTCCATTTGCCCTGAATGCACTTCCCTGCCAGGTGAGCCCCCCATGCATAGCCTGATGCATCTGTTGTTAGGGTTTGGGTTGCAGGGGGTGGTGTGAAAGGTAGTCCCTTGTTTTGGTGGCAGGCCTCTGCCCACCAAAGGAACTCTAGGCACAGGCAAGGTATGATAGGAATCACTGCTTCTAGATCCTGGGAATGTTGACACCATAGGCTTTTTAGATACCACTGCAGTTTCCTCATATGCAGTCTTGCATATGGAATTAGAAGAATGCAGGAGGCTATGAACCCCCGAGGCTTGCAGTATTTGTCTTGCAGATAGCAGGGTTTTTGTGGCCACTTGTTTGAAGTAGGTTGTCAAATGAATTTGTTTCTCTGGCTTGAGGTAAGCCATCTGGGAAGTTGTATTCAAGCTTGCTCCCAGGAATATAATTTGTTGACAGGGTACCAGGTGAGATTTCTTTTAGTTTATGGTGTACCCCAGACAGGTTAGAACCCTTTGTACAAAGATGATTCAAAAGTATGTCCTGGCTTTCTGCCTGAATTAGACAATCGTCCAGGTATGGGTATATTTGAATATTTCTTTGCCTGCAAAATGCAATAACTGCAGCTAGGCACTTGGTGAATACCCTGGGTGCAGTAGATAAGCCAAAGGGCAGTGCAGAGAACTGATTGTGTGTGTAGCCTGCTTTGAAGCGAATGTATCTTCTGCAAGATTCCGTGATTGGAATGTGCAAATATGCTTCTTTTAAATCTAGTGTTGCCAACCAGGCATCTTTGCCTAGCATAGGAAGCAACTGGTGAAGAGTCAGCATCTTGAATTTTGGAATATCCAAAAAGGTGTTTAGAGTAGACAGGTCCAGGATAGGAAGCCATGAATTGTCTTTTCTGGGTACCAGGAAAAGTCTCGAGTAGAAACATTGTCCCTTTTCTTCTTCTGGTACCAAATGAATAGCCCTCATGCTTAAGAGAGAAAGCACTTGTTTGTGGGCCTCTTCCCACTGATTTGGGGGTAGGTCCGGCCACCCGTTTGGTGTTGGCAATGTGTGGAAGGGAAATCTGTATCCCTGGGACACTTTATTTAAATCCCACTTTTCCTGGGTAATGAGCTCCCAGTTCTTTGCATGAAGAGCAATCTTTCCCCCCAAACAGGCAGTCAGTTGATAAGTGCTTGGAAATTTTAAAAGGAAGTAATTGAGACAGTTTACCATAGGGGGTAGTCTTATTACTCCCAGATTTGGAAGTGGAGCCCCCCCCACACACACACACACTGCTTAGTCCTGCATGTCCCCTGGGACTGAAACCTGGGGTTTCTGCTGTGTCTGGGTTTGGCTTAAGAAGAACTGGAAGGGGCTGGAAAGGACCAATTTTTAGAGGACCAGTGCCTACTAAATCTAGGAGGCTGAACTTGTAAGAAATCTTTAACAGTTTGCATAGATTTAGCTTTATCTTCCATCTTTTTAAGACCTTCCTCAGCCTTGTTGCCAAACAGGCGGTCCTGATTTAAGGGAGCATCCAAAAAATTTAGCTTTAACATGATCAGGTAAAGATTGCTCCTTAAGCTAAGCATGCCTTCTGAGCACAGACCCAGTAACAGCAGCCCTTTGCAAAGTATGACTTCCAACCTGTGCAGAAGAATGCATTAAATCCTGTAATTCTTTATTTTCCACACAATTAGGAATCAACATCATTTTCTGTTTAAGCAATCCAATAACATGTTGCTGATACTTTAACATATGAAACTGGCAGTTTAAAGCCCTAATGGCCAAGGTTGCAGAAGTGTAAACCTTCTTACCCCATCTATCCAGCGCCCTGGAGTCTCTATCAGAAGGGGTAGAATTTTTAGTAGTAGAAGCCTTAATGCCCTTGGGCCCCTGAGAAATAGTCTCTGGATCCGCAATAGGATTTTTAAAAAAGGAACTTGTGTGACTCAGGGACCCTGTAGTATCTGTCAGGTTTTCTGGGAGCAGGAGGCAAGGAATCAGGGGCCAAACTAGATTCCGAAAAAGCATCATCAACAATGTCTAGTACAAGAGGAATAGCTAAAGGCCTATGCTGAGGCAGGAGTAAGAAATCCCTGGGCCTCTGTTTTTGAATCAGAAAAATCCTGGCTTTTCCAGTGGAAATGCTCCCTTAGAGTATGTAAGGTTTCACCAAAAGAAAAATCCTCTGGAGGGGAAGCAGAGGGACTGGAGTCCTCTGCATCAGAATCCTCATAAGTAGATAAGGGCAAATTCAGATCATCAGAAGAATCAGAAAAAAACAGAATCCTGGTCAGAAGATTCATAAACAACTTCAAGTCCTAGGCCTCTTAGAAGAGGGGGGGGGGGGTTGGCTACCCCTGGTTAGAGTTATTAGATCTTCAGCCATTCTTATCATTTGTTTTTTAGGCATACAGGCCTGAGTATGTGGCCTGGGCATCATTTTTTTAGGTATGGTTCGAGATTTAGGCCTAAGTGAAGAAGGAGGCGTTGGTTTAATATGCAAGTCCATAGGCCTGAATACACCCTCAGAAGCTGGTGCCTGCACAGCGGCTCCGGACCCATCCAAGGTAGAGACATCCGCGGGTTCTATAATTGAAGCATCTCACGGCATACCAGACTCTGAATGGGTCTCAGTAGAGGCCTGCGAATCAGAAGTAGCGGGTATCAGGGGCTGTGAAAGCGCCTCACTGAGTACCGGCGAACTGGTGACTGGCTTAGGAGAAGCGTTGTCAGCAGTTTTGGACCTCAGCGGCCTGTCTCTGTCTTTATCTTTGTGTTTTTTGGAATCCCGGTAGTCGGATGGCTAACCAATGACATTTCTGGATAATTAAACTGAGAACCAAAATATTTAGAGGTGAAAATATACTGACGACGGACAGTGCGCTGATTAAATAATGCACAAAACCAACAGCAAGGTATGCTCTGGTCAGGGCCTAGACAAGGAATACAGTACACATGAAAATCTTTATAAGGTATTTGCTTTCAACAAGTAATGCAATTATTAACTTTTACTGACAATGGTAAGGAGCAAGAAAAAGGTTCCCCAACGGGGTACTTAGCTTTAGTTGAAGATTTTGGTTCTGAAACTCGAAAACAAATATTTCAGGAGTTGGCTGACCAGCACTTGCGAACTGCTTCTGCTTCGGGCACCGCATGGCAGGAAAGACTGATGTAATGGTGCCGGCTGCATGTTTTATACCCCTGATGACCTGAAGTCATAGAAGAAGGGACAGCAACCGACGCAGGACCCAAGACTCACCTGCAAGCAGATTACCCAAATGTAATGACTGCAACAGTGAAACACGAAGAACATTCTTATTTTCTAGCCTGTCAGCAAAAAAAAGAAATTATGTACTCACCACAACGTTCCATCTGAGTAGTTGTACTTTATCTGTCTTCAACTTGTGGGAATATGGATCCATATCGGATCCGAGCCGGCAAATATTACTAGCGTCAGCTCTGATCTCCAGACTCCTCCCCTTACCCATAATACACCTCCACTGCCTTCCATCCCCAGATCGAGTTTGCTGAACTTATACTTAGAACCCGACCTGATAATATACTTGTGACCTATACTGCAGCCCCGTAGGCTGATCATGCGGCAAGGTCCGGTTGAAGGAGGGAGGGATGGTTGAAGAGAAATGAAGTGTAACTACTCAGACAGAACGTTATGATGAGTACATAACTTCTTTATCTGAAGTAGTTTACTTCATCTGGTCTTCAACCTGTGGGATAGAGTCCTCAGCTACTAAAACTCCTGGGAGGCCCTCATGGAAGGATAATCCGGAGCACCACGGAACCAAAGGATGCTCTCCTTCTTGAAATTAAATCCAATTTATAATGAGAAATAAATGTATGAGATGAGGACCATGTGGCTGCAGAGCAAATGTCATCCAAAGACACTCTAGACCAGAAAGCCACAGACATAGGCCTGGACCTGGTAGAATGAGCTTTAACCTGACCTGGAGGAGACATGCCTCTGTCCTTATAGACCTGCAGGATGCATGACGAAATCCATCTAGCTATAGTTACCATGGAGATACGTTTACCCAAAAAGGGTTTACATAAGGAAACAAACGATCAGATTTACGGAACTTTTTTGTCCTGTATAAATAGAATCGTAGCTGTCTATGAACATCCAGCATGTGTAGTTTGTATTCCATTTTGTTCATAAAATTGGGAAAGAACACAGGCAAATTTATAGTCTGATTGATATTGACTGGTGAAGCCACCTTAGGAAGCAAAGATGGACTGGCCCGAAGGGAAAATCTGTCTTTATGAAAAATCATGCACGGAAGTTTGATGGCTAAGACCTATGATTTTGAAACCCTTCTAGCAGAGGTGATAGCTACCAGAAAGGCTGTTTTCCACGACAAAAATTTTAGATCTGCAGTTGCGGCAGGCTCGAAAGATGGAGCTACCAGAGCTTGGAGAACCATAGTAAGGTCCTTTCTGGTCGAAGACTTATGAGCAGCTATCAAAATAGATCTAACTGAGGAAGATAGTCCGGGAGTCCTAGCAATTATGGGAACTGGAGCAGCAAGCCGTGAGCTTCAGGCTGTCCAGACTCAGATGCGGCACCCCCGAGGGGTTTGAAATCAAATCCTGAATGGGATCTAGGATCCAAGGTGGAGCCAGAAGGTGAGACCAAAGGAAGGGAAACCATGCCTAGCGATGCCAGAATGGGGCAATGAGGATCACCTTGCTCCCCAGTCGACAAGCTTTCTGCAGAAACCTCAGAATGAGCGGTACTGGCGGGCAAGCATACAGAAGACTGGAAGGTCAAGCATGAGCTAGAGCATCTCTGGGGGACTCCCCCGGCAGAGGGTTCAGAGCGAACAACTTGCTGCACTTCGCGTTGGAAGGAGATGCAAAGAGATCGCAGCAAGGTTGACCCCACTCGCTGAAGATCTGTTCTGCTACTGACAGATTCAGAGACCACTCGTAAGGCATCAGAATGGTCCGACATAGACTGTCCACTAGGATGTTGGACCATCCCGGAATGTGCATTGCGATGAGAAAGTGATCGGTGGAGATCATCCATTCCCACACTCTCATGGCCTTGCGACAAAGGGGGTAAGATCTGGTCCCTCCCTGTTTGTTGATATACCAGACTACTGACATGTTGTCTGACTGAATGGAAATTGTCCCCAGAGGAAGAAAGGCATAAAGGGCCTGCAACGCTAGAAGGACCGCTCTCATCTCTAGGACACTGATATGCAAGCTGGTCTCTATGGGGGACCACAGACCTTGGACTGTCCTGGCCGAACAACCCCCCCCCCCCACCTGAGTTGGAAGGCATCCGTGGTCACTGTGGTTTGGGCCGGGGCTGGAACAAAGGGTTGTCCCTCCAAAATGTCCAGAGAGCTCATCCACCATATGAGGGAAGACTGACTCACTCGACTTAGGTGGATAGGATAAGTCAATGGGAGTTCCAACAGGGACCATTGAACCGCTAGAGTCCACTGAAGAATCCACATGTGTAGCCGAGCACATGGAAGAAGAGTTATGGTCACCACCATCGAGCCTAGGGCCCTGAAAACTAATTTTGCCATTGGGAGGTGGGAACAGTAGATCAGGGAGGCATGCATCCTGAGGTTTTGAACTCTCTCTGAGGTCAGGAATATTTTGCACTGAAGAGTATCTATCCTGGCCCCAATATAGTCTATCACCTGTACAGGATCTAGGAGAGATTTGGATGTGTTGATTGTGATGCCCAAACTCAGGGCAAGTGTCAGAAAGTAATCGCTGGTTTGGGAAAGTAGATGCCTGGTGGGAGCAGTGAGGAGCCAATCATTCAGGTATGGCTAGACCTGAATCCCCTGAAGCCTCAGGTGAGCCGCTACAACCGCCATCACTTTGGTAAACACCCTGAGGGCTGTAGTGAGACCGAAGGGTTGGGCTCGAAATTGATAAAGATTGGCTCCTAGCCAGAAGCGAGGGAACCTCCTGGAGCTTCTGTGTATTTTTATGTGATAGTGAGCATCCTGGAGGTCTAACAAGCACGTCCAGTCGCTCTCTTGCAGGTACGGCATGATGGACTGTAGTGTGACTGTCCGGAACTTCTCTTTGGCAAAAGACAGGTTCAGGGTAGGAGGTCCAAAATGGGCCTTAAGTCTCCCGTTTTCTTTGGCATCAAAAAGAAACTGGAGTAGAAGCCTGATCTGGACTGATCTGGGGGGATGGTTTCGATGGCTCGTTTTACTAGCAGCTTGTAAATTTCCTGTGCTGCTGCCTCCCTTTGCATGGGTGGAATGTCCGGGAGGTGTCTAGGAGATATGGGATAACCCACAAAGGGGATAGAATATCCTCTGGATATGATCTGAAGCACCCAGAGGTCCATTCTTATGGACTCCCATGCTGCTGGGTGCAAGGACAATCATTCCCCCAACTGCCTCCAGAGTACAGCAGCTAGACAAACCCTCAGGGTTGCTGCCCGGGTCTGTCTGAGAATGGTTCTTGAGACCCAAAGTTCCGCGGACCCCCTCTGCCTCTGGGCCGGCGTCCATTCTGTCCCCCTCTGCCTCTAGGGGAAGAAGAGCCCTGAGTGTCTCAGGAATACTGAGACTTCCAGAACCACTTCTTCTTTTGCCCTCTCTGGTTCTGGGAAAAAGACCTTTGAGGGTTAGAGAAGCGGATTCCAATGGCAGACAGTGTCTTCCTATCCTTCTCACTCTGGACTAGTCTCTCCTTGACGGTCTTATTGAAAAGTGTAGAGCCATCATAAGGGGCATTGGCAAAAGACGCCTTAAAGGGTTCGGAAAATTGACACAACCTGAGCCAGGAGTTACGCCTCATGGATGCACCAGACCCAGCCGCCCTAGCCGCTCCTTCAATAGCATGGGGGAGGAGTCGCATGGACATATTTGATACTGCTTTTAGAGTGGCCATTTTTGCGGAGAATAAAGCCTTGTCCTCCTGCGACATGGACTTGGGTGGAGACTCCTCCAGCTCCTTTACTAGGTTGCGTTGGAGTCTAGGGACATGGGCCAAGTAATTCAGCACTCTGATCGAAAAGGTAGCTGAAGCATACACCCGCTTCCCTAGGCGGTCCATCATCCATGACTCCAGGACAGGAGGGTGGACCGAGGAACTCTCCTGAGCAAGTTCCTTCTTAGTGGCTGCTGCTACCACCATAGCATCCACAGGGGAGCCCTTATTCCAGGATGGCCTGTCAATGGAGGGGCTTAAAATTTTATCAGGTTGCTTGGGGATAGGCTCCACGGTGTTCAGTTCCTTCCACGCCTGCAAGGTGATCAAATCCACTAAAGGATCCACAGGAGGGTACACCCAGGAAGTAGATGGGCTCATGCCAAAAGCCTCCAGGAACACAGACTCATCAGAAGAGGGCTTGGGGGCAGACCAACCTCCCCGGTGGCGCAGGATCTCCATGACGTCTCCAAAGGAGACATCCTCAGGAGGTGATCTTGGGGAACCCTCTCCATCATCTAAATCTGTGTCCTCGGTGAAGGACTTGGGGGAGTCCAAGTGCCTCCTCTTGCACATATGCTTGTGAGGCACAACTCCAGTGGGGCTCTCAGAGGAGCGCTCGCAAGCCATCTGTTCCTCAGGGGGAACCGTCTGGGGCTCTTCGAGCACAGGCAGTCAGGGGTCTCAATCCAAAGACCCTTTCTACCACAAAGAACGTTGGAGAGCGGACCTCCTGGGAAGCTAATAAGGAGGCCGGTTTCCCCAGGTCCGACGCGAGAATCAGAGCTGGTCCCAAAGTGGACAGAGCTCCGAAGGAGTACCTGGCCTGATAAGGTCCGAGCTGATGGAAAAGGTTCCACTCCCTTGGATCTGACACCCAATGTCCGGCTCCGAGAGCGGCTCGGATCCGAACTGGTCGGATCAGAGACTCTCCAGGCAGCTGTCGGCATCGAGGAAATAAATACCATCGGCACTGATCCCCTGACCAAGGCCAACCTCAGATCCGAGTACTCAGAAGCCGAAGGTCAGATCAGGGAAGGAGAAATGGGTTGAAAGAAAGGAACTGAGCTCCCCCCCCCCACAGAGGGAGGGGGGCTGGGAAGACCCCCATCTGGATCTGTGTACGGATAAAGCGCCTCATCATCTTATCCAGATCCATATCCGATAAGGAGGGGGTTGACCGTGATGAGGCCACGGACTCCGACCTGGCCGGTCGGGGAACCGAGGCCCTGGAAACTAGATGTGCCTCCTCCGGCTACGCAGAGAATCTCGGAGACCGGAGCCGAGGGGAGTCACGGATCCGTGCTGACTTGCTCGGAGAAGCAAGGGCCAGGGACCTCTTCCTCTTTTCCTTCATCTTTGACTCTCTCTCCCTTTCTCTACCTCTCCTCTGCTCCGCTACCACAGGCTTAGATGCAGGAGTTTGTGTCCCAGCCTGGGAGGGAGGAGAAGAGAAGCCGAAGACGAGGAAGGAGGATCGGTAGAAGGAAGAAGACCTTTGAGGGCCAACTTGGCCTTCTTATCCTTTAAAGCTCGGGGGTTGAACCCCACACAAATGGAGCAATCCACACTAAGGTGGGCCACACCTAAGCACAACACACACAGAGTGTGGCCATTCGCTGGGGAGCGCTTAAAGACAAGTTTTTCAGGCATCCTGAGAGAGAGAAAAAAATCCTTAAAAAAGACAGGCAAACAACTTTCTTAACTCCAACACACAGACCCATTCACCACACTGGTCTATAGAAAACACTGAGGGGGGGGGGGCACCACAGAACAAACTACTCTTTTTACCTAATCAGACTAACACTCGATGCCAAAGCGATGGGTGGGGAGAAGGGGTACCTAAAGTAACCTTGAACGATGAAAAAAAAAATGAAAGTTTTAAACTTACAGTAGTGAAAAAATCCACTGCTAGGTGGAGCTCTGAAGACACGATGTATAAGCAAATCGCGGCAAACGAGATCTGGGGATGGAAGGCAGTGGAGGTGTATTATGGGTACGGGAAGGAGTCTGGAGCTCGGAGCTGATGCTAGTAATATTTGCTGACTCAGATCCAATACGGATCTGTATTCCCACAGGTTGAAGACCAAGTAAACTACTTCAGATCACATCAATAACCCACAAAAATGTTGGCCAAACATTAACTACCTCCTCAACCCTGGCAAAACCTCTATCCCTACACCATCTACAACAAATAGCACCGAATGCTTAGCATCCCAATTTACTCTCATTTCATTACAACTATCACCTCACTTTTAAACAACAACAAATCTAACCAACTACTTACAGTGCCTACCTCCACTAACTCTACACCCAGCTTCTTCTCTTTTAAAAACATACACACCTCTTATATCAAAAAACTCGTATCAAAACTAAAACATATCTGTCTAGCAGCTGACCAACTCCCTAGTGACTTCTTAAAAACTGCTGCCAGCTCCATCGCCTATCCCGTATCTATCCAAATAAATAAACCCATCACAGAACAATATGTCCCCATACTTTGGAAAATATCCCACATCATCCCCCTCTACAAAGGAGGCCCATCTAAAGATCTCTCTAATTATCGGCCCATTGTCATTCTCTCACCCCTAGCCAAAATCTTAGAGAAATGTATCCATAAGC
Organism: Protopterus annectens; assembly: GCF_019279795.1. Taxonomy (NCBI): domain Eukaryota; kingdom Metazoa; phylum Chordata; order Ceratodontiformes; family Protopteridae; genus Protopterus; species Protopterus annectens. The sequence continues at coordinate 985,758,541 of NC_056739.1, read as the reverse complement.
AGCTCCTAGACCATCTCACTACAAATAGCCTCTTACCTAGTTCACAGCATAGCTTCCGTCCAAAGCACACTACCTCCACAGCCCTCATAAGTTTCAGTAACTGCGGCAACCTCCTCAAAAACAATGGACAACTAGTCTTTACTATATTACTTGATATGTCCAAAGCTTTTGATAAGGTATCCCACCAACTACTAAACACTCTAGCCTTCTTCAACCTCAACTCTACAGCTCTCAACTGGTTCTTTATCTACCTTACTAATTGACAACAGGAAACTAAATGGGATAATAAACTCTCCACACTCCTCCCAGTCCCCATTTGGGTTCCTCAGGGTTCCATCCTTGGTCCTCTCCTTTTTATTACATTCACAAATAGTCTAAACACTGCCACTAAATCTGTTTCTATCATTCAATATGCCAATGACACTACTCTTATTTTCTCTGCTCCAACACCCCAAGAACTCCAGGATAAACTGCAAAAATTGTTTCTAGATATTAAAAATTACCTAAATGAACTTCAACTAATCACAAACCCAAACAAAACAAAATTAATGACCTTCTCCAATAGGAAATCCAAAGCAAACCTACCTCCTCTAATGGCACTATAATAGAACCAGTTAACCAAATAAAACTACTTGGTGTCACGATAGACAACAACCTAACATTCGCGAAATACATATCACTCAATTAAAAATGTTTACATCAAACTTGGTGCACTATATAGGGCCAAACCTTACCTCACTCAAAATGCCAGACTAGCCACAACCAGATCCCACCTCCTATCCACTCTCCTCTTCTGTTCTCAAATTTTCACTGACCTGCGCATGTCTGATTTACATCTACTTGATTCCTGCTATAATAAAATAGCAAAATTTGCTGCTAATACATCCAACAGGACTCATCACTGCCTTGCTCTTCAAAATTACACTGGCTTGAATTCTCCAATCTGTTATTGCTCACCACTGCCCACTCCAATATCCACAAATGTAAAAACTGCCCTACACTCTCCAACCTAGTGCGACTAAATACCAACCCCAGAACCCTTAGATCATCTGATAAATTATACTCAAGGTAACACAGTCCCATAATTACTTTGGTGACTCTCTCTTCTCCTATAAAGTAGCCAAACAGTGGAACCTAATAGTCCAGAATATCCTAAAAAACACTGTCATAGCTTCAAACAACTCCTGAAAAAATACCTTACTCAACAAAGGCTATGCTCCTGTAATACTCCTGGCTAGTTTCTCATGCCATCAATCAAATGTTTCTTTTCTGCTATCTTCTCCTTCTCTTATATCTACCAAATGAAAATACCACAATGGTTTATTTTAGATATGTATCTAACGAGTTTCATTTTATTGTTTGTAGTAAAGCTTAGGAAATGTAATGTTCTCTGTTTACATTCTTTTTTTGTAAACTGTGATTGTAGGCAACTGCTAAACTTTTTGTATATTCTTTGTAAAATTTTTGTAATCTATTTTATACTATTGTTAAGGAGCTTTTCTCCCCGGGTCTGCACTGAAAAAAGGCTACTTGCCCAGCCGGACATTACCCAGTTAAAAAATGTAAAATAAAAAATAAAATAAGTAAATAAATACATGTGACCACATCTCAAGCAGAGAACAAGCTGGTTATGGTTGGAGACCTGATCATTATCTTCCATGTTATAGCCAAGCTCTGATTTATGAACCTGTCCATAACAGATTTTTTTCCTCTCATTTTAAAATGTACCACAGCAATCAGTTGTTGTTTGTCTTTTCGGCTTTTCACGGTTAGGGGTTGCCACAGCAGAACTCCGGTCCGCTAATGATTGGCAGTAGATTTTTTATGGTGCCGAGTTGCCAGCCCGACACCCAACCTTCAGCGAAGGCACGCCCATTCACGCATGTCTTTCGGAGGCCACTCGACCATGGGGAGGACATGCAGACTCCACACAGAAGGCACTCCAGCCGTGAATCGAACAGGAGAACCTCTTGCTGTGAGGGAGCAATGCTACTGCTGTACCACCGCAGCTTCATACCACAGCAATCGGTATATTACATAAATATAGACCCATTTCACTGGCTTTGAACCACAGCAATCAGTATATTACATAAATATAGACCCATTTCACTACTCGGTGTCAGCTGCAAAATTATGATCAAAATGTTTCAGTGTATAATTACCTATTTCCCTAAGTCATATAATACACTTTTTGCTGTGGAATATTGCCTTATTCCACAAATTTTTTTACTGTAAAGCTGCTTTTTTCTAGTTTACAATTTTAAAACGACAGTTCCTTCTCTACAGAAAGCAAAAGAATAGTTGTGTAAGAACTTACCATAACCTTAGATGTTCTTCTCTTCCATGTTGCAGTATTCATAACAGTAGGGAGGTGGCTGCCTGCAGCACTGGACATCCGGCCAGTATACCAAAGTCTTAGGATAAAGGGTATGTGCGATCTTCCATGTCAGAGCCATAAACTGATGTCTGTTATAAAAGTGACGTCTGCATATACCCAACTCAGAACTGACTGCCGCATACTGTAGTACCCCTGGGATACAAGAACAAATGAAGCTTTTCAGACCCACATATACCACCAGTCAAGGAGGTAAATGTATTATAGAGGTATATTTTAGTTGTGTCCTGTTTGGATGTAAGGAAGCACACAAGAAAGGATGAACAAATGAAAGAGGGTGTAGGAGGGGGGGACTGAATACTGCAACATGGAAGAGAAGGACATCTAAGGTTGAGGTATGTTTTTACATAACTATTCTATGTCCTTCTATTCTCATGTTGCAGTATTCATAACAGTAGGGAGAGTACCAAAGCTTTAGGTAGGAGCCTGGGAGACAGGTTGGGAGCTAGGGTCGATAAGACCCGGTAAAGTTGACCTTGCAAACCCAGCCCTGGCTCTAGAAATCAAGTCTAGTTTGTAATGCTTGGTAAAAGTATATACAGAAGACCAAGTGGCAACCTCCAAAATGGAAGTGTAGTCAACACCCCTAAAAAGGCTGTTGAAGAAGCAGCTGCCCTAGTAGAGTGAGCTCTCACATTGGAATTTAATTGTTTTCCATGAAAGGAATAGCAAAAAGAGATTGCCTTAGAAATCCATGAGACAATTGTCTTTTTTGACGCTGCCTTCCCCAAGGCCCTAGGGTGAAAGGAGACAAAAAGCTGGTCAGATTTTCTAATGGATTTGGTCTTGTCCAGGTAATACCTTAGTTGTCTATGAACATCCAAGGAATGCAAAGTTCTTTCTGGGGAGTTTTGAGGTTGAGGGAAGAAAACAGGTAGATTAATGGTCTGATTCAAGAAGAGCTCATTAACCACCTTAGGCATGAAAGAAGAATTGGTCCTAAGGGAGACCCTGTCTCTGTGGAAGATAAGGTAAGGAGAGGTAGCCATAAGGGCGTGGATTTTTGAGACCCTCCTAGCAGATGCGAGGGCCACCAGCAGTACTGTTTTCCAAGTACAGAGTTTAAGTGATGCTGAGTGAGCTGGTTCAAAGGAAGGTAGTGTGAGTTTTTCGAGCACAAAAGTAAGATCCCATGACAGAGGAATAGGTCTATGAGGGGGTCTGATGTGAAGGACCGCTTTTAAGGAAAGCTTTACATCTAACCTGGATGCCAAAGGAAGGCAGGTGCAGATGGATGACAAATCCACTTTTACAGAAGAATATGTCAGTCCTGAATGTAGAAGCTAACATAAGTAAGAAAGGACCATGGATACGGGAACAAGAGAAGGGGGTCCTGTTTGTTCTTGAGACAACACCTGGAGAATCTTTTCCATTTTGATACACAATTTCTCCTGGTACTAAGTTTCCTGGCCTCCTGCAGAACATTAAGTATGTCCGCTGAATACAGGTGTCTGAAGGGGATCAAAATTCTATCACCCATAGGGTCATTTTGAGGTTGAGCACCAGAGGGTGGATGACAGACCCCCTGTCTTATGTGAGTAGGTTGAATCGGTGAGGTAACCTGTGGTGATTGCCCTTGGCTAATACATGTAGTAGGGGAAACCAATGCTGTCTTGGGGATAACGGGTAAGAGATGATGTAACGTGAGCACCTTGAAGGTAGGCACCTTGAGAAATAGATTGAGGGTAGCAAATCCAGAACTGGTCCCCAAGAACCATCTTTTCTTGGGACCAAAAACATCCTGGTGTAAAATCCCTTGTTTGTCTGATCTGGAGAGACTTCTATAGTGCCCTGTGCTAGGAGCTGATCCAGAATTGGGGGGAAGAGGTGAAACTGGCTTGAAGGGGGTTGAGGTGTCCCCTGGAAGGGAGGAACTGTCCACCAAGTCATAAAATAACCTTTTTGGATGATGGAAAGGACCCAAGCCTCTGAGGTGATTTTCTGCCAGAAGGGTAGGAAAGGGTGAGCCAGAGGGACAGGGGGTGGATGTGGGTAAAGGGTATGAGTCACAGTGGAGGAGCTCTGTCAGGGTCAGGCTGCCTCCAAAAGGGAGTAGGGGCTAAGGTGGAGGAGGGTCTAGGAGTGGTTTGCTTCCTAGGGTGTCTCAGTCCTTTAGATTGCGGAGCAGTAGAGTGAGAAGACTGCCTCCTTACAAAACTGGTCCTTTGTGGGTAGTTCCTGTGGTATCTAGGAATGGGTGAGATTAGCAAATGTTTTAAATTTTGCAATTCCTTGCCCTTTTCTTGGTGAGATTTAAGGAGCTCTGCTGAAGCAGTGCCAAAAAGGGCCTTATTATCAAGAGGTTGTACCCAGTAATTTGGCTTGTACTTCCATGGGTAAGGAGTACCCTCTCAGGACCGAACCTGATATTGTAGATTTGGATGATGCTTCTACAGCATCATAACTGCACTTGATTGAGTGCCTGGTCACCTGAGTGGCAGTAGAGAGCAGGGCAGAGAGCTGAGACTTAGCAGGAAAATCTGGCATTGATGCAGAGGCCTTGGACAGGGTATCTAGAACAAACTTAGCCTTGTGGGTTTGATAGTTAATAGCTATAATGACTAGTGAGGAAGAAGTGTAAATGTTCTTCTCCTGTGTATCAATGAATGCACTATCCTTATCTGAATGGAACAGAGAAGACGAAGGCAGCTGTCTGGAGGATTTGTCTGCTGACATAGCAATGACTGCTGGGTTTGCAGGGGGGTTCTTGAACAAGAACCGTGCATCCTGGGGGACCTTATAAAACCTATCAGGACATTTAGATGCTGGGGGTTGAGAACTGGGTGTCTGAGATGCAGCCTGAAAGGCATTATGAAAGGCTGAAAGCAGAGGAAGGACTGCAGACAGAGAAGGCTGGCCCATCTGCATGAGTTCAAAATACCTCTTTTTAGTCTCAGAAACATCAGAGACCTGCTATTTAACATGCCCTTTAATAAGTGCAATGGTGTCCCCAAAGAAGAATTCTTCCCGAGGAGAATCAGGACTAATGGTGTCCTTCTCCTCAGGAGTAGCAAAGTCCTTGGGGGACTCAATTTGGGAACAGTCAGTCATGGATTCATCAGAAGAGGAGAGTTCTTCCTCTGACTCCTCTAAGGCCTGCACAAATGGAAGGATTGGTTGGGGCACATGAGACTGCAGGGCCTGGAAGACTCTGAACAAGTTCTGGGAAAAGGCTTCTCATCCAGGTGCTGGTTCTGTAACTCTGTGTTTTTCTTTTTGTTTCCTCTTAAGAGGAATAGTAGTAGTAATCTGTTTTGTAGCCAACTCCGGGGTGGATGGTAAGGCGGTGGTTCCCCCTTGCCATCAGGGCCTCAACCTTAGAGGATGTACTCTGGGTTTCAGCTGAACTGGCTTACACAATGGTTCCTGGTTCCAGCGATGAAACTGACGTCCGATGGGACCACGGGCTATCATCTGTCTTCAGAATCTCACCAGACTCCTGAGGTGCAGCATGGGCGTCGGGCCTAACATTTTTGGCCTTCTTCCGAGGTGGCTCCTCGGAGGTACCTACCCCACCCTCCATACCTAATGCCAAATGTTGCAGCCTTTGGTTTTCTAAGTATAACTTTAAAGCAGCCAAGTGGCTACACAAAGTTTTAGATACAAAGGAATGGCAGATGTCACAAGACTTATAGTTGTGGCCTTCCCCTAAACAAAACAAACACTGACTGGGCATGTCCTTATGTGGAATTTGTCTTCCACAAGCACATTTTCCCTTCCACAAGCAAGAAGGAATATAATCAAAAAACCCAAAAGTCTACTTATCTGCAGTGGACAGCAGAAGGCAAATGACCACACGGATTCCCGGAGCTGGCGATCAGAGGTCCGTAGATCACTGCAGTAGAAAAGTTCTGAGTTGGGTACGTGCAGACGTCACTTTTATAGCCGACATCAGTTTATGGCTCTGACATGCAACGTTACATGTACCCCTTAATCTAAGACTTTGGTATACTGGCCAGATGTTTGGTGCTGCAGGCAGCCACCTCCCTACTGTTATGAATACTGCAACATAAGAATAGAAGGACATCATAGCGATACAACATTAATGGCTACTGATGTTTTAAGGCCTTGATTTATAAAATCAAAGTTTTATATTCAAAGTGTTTAAGCTTTATGGATTTCTGGATAGTATTAAAATAATCAACAAACTATCCCCTGACACCAAAGTACATGAAATAAATGTCTGTTATATGACAGACTCATTTAAACAAATTAATGGGGTATAGCCGGCATTCCAATTTATCATCAACATTATTAAAAATTGCCATAGGCCTTTTAGATGCCAATATGGCAGGTAAATATTGAAAGATTAACTAATGGTAGTGTAAGTTATGTTTTTTTTTAATATTACATTTATTTGATTCTTGGAATGATTGCTTATGACTGTCACATACACCTGCTAGATGCCAGTATGAAAATAATTCATCTGATGACAATGTAAATTCAATTTGTCTAATTTTTACATTATATTACTTATGCTAGACATGTGGAAAGAGATGATAAGCCTGCTTGTTCTATTCTTTTAGAGTGTATTTAACTTCCTTTCACCTCTTTATCTAATTTTCCCTTTACCCCTTTCCAACTGTTCTATGCCTTCTGGAATGCCTCTGTAGACTGCCTCACCACCACACATTCTTTGGCTGCAGAACTCACTCCAAGAGGAGGATCTTTCTCAGATTCAGGGAGTAGTTGGTCCATACCTCCTAATATTTGCATTCTTCCTCCCTTTCTGTAATTCCTGTGTAGGAAAACCCTTTAAATCTCTCTCTTATGATCTCAAAATCCACATCATATCCTTCTGTCTCTTCTGTTGTATAATGAGAAGAGTTTCAGCTCCTCTGGTCTCTAGTTGAATCCCTTTCCCACCATTCTATGCACCCTTCTGGTAGCTTTTTCCATCAGAAATCTGACCGATTTCCGTCTCTGTTGTATGGTCCTAAGAACTGTACATTCTACTCAAGGTGTGTCCTCGTCATATCTTGGTAGAGAAAAAAACATTATCTATTTGCTTCTGGAATTTATGTCCTGAGAATACACCTTGGCATTCTATTTGTTGCTGCCATGTCCCTGTCAATATGCTCCTAGTGATCAAACACAGGTATGAACACCACACCAGAACCTTTTCCTGTCTGAAGTCAACAGTTTCACTCTCTCTAAGCTAATACTTTACAACAAGGATGTGTGGACCAGCTGCAAACACTGCACTTGTCTTAACTGCCGCCTTTATGATCACCTGGCCAGCCTTTACAAATCTCTTCTTAGGCTGCTCCCCACCCTGCACTGCTGCATCTAATTTCTATCATTATTAAAGAAGTTGATCTTGCTCGATTCCTGCAAATATGTCTGAAAAAACATACTGTAGAGAACCATGAACCAGGACCAACTCCTTTGAAACACCACTTGTCATGCATGTTTGTTATTCCTGATACTCTCCCACTCATCACAGCCCACTGTGTCTCACCCTTCAGCTGTGTAATAATCTATTTCTTCCATATCAAGTTCACCAACAACTCCCTCAGTTGTCCTAGTAGCCAGCTATATGGGACCAAGTCAGAGTCTTTGTAGAATTCTAGGCAGGCCACCTCTCTCAAATTCTTCCGTAATCTAGTTAAAAGTCTGGATCAGGCTAGACGGACTGTTTCTTCTGGCCATTAATCCATGTTTGGCATTGTCTTTAAGACTATAGAAACCACAAACCAGAGACCCAATAAAAAGCAAAGGAACTTTATTCACACTCTGAAGTCTCGGCTGGAATGCCTTCAAGGAGAATACACGCCCCCTTTCAAGAAGAACACACATCAAATAAAACAATCAGTATATATACTACATCCAATTACTCAATACAAATACCAATTAAAAAGTCACATTCCCATTAAGGGAGAAATCTCTAATTACGCTCAGAATTCATACCTTTTGGTATTAAGGTATCAAATTTAAGTATATAAATAGCTTTTGTACAAAAGTCTGTTTCTAAAACATACATCAGTAGAAACATATTCAATTTTTTCTAAAATAGTCGCCTTGTAAACCCAATTGAAGAACCTCCCTGATGCTTGATGAAAATGAACTGCCACAGAACTGGAGCTTCTTTTGAAATTTTCTACCGCCTGTCTCGCATGATGTTCTAAGAATCTGGTTTGACTGGCCAATATAGAACTTATCACATGGACATTTAAGAGCATAAATTATACCAACAGTATCACATCTAAAAGCCCTTAACTGTAACCTTACACCCATTAATACTTCCTAAAACTGTTAACAATGTTTGCATTGCCTTACATTTCCCACAAAACATGAGTACCGGGTTCAACCTCATATTAGATAAACTAGCAGGGGCATAATAAACTTGCCTTTAATCTTCAAAAAATTCTTCAAACTTTTCCTACCTTAAAGGAAAATATGTTAACTATCAGGAAACCTTAACTGGGAATCTCTGCTGATTGCATATACTCCCAATAATATTTCACAAC